>NW_021319929.1:43384-93805 GCF_001605985.2 Dendrobium catenatum
AAATAGACTCAAGAAGAGAAAAAACAAAGTACAGACTGACTCAACCCTAAACCTATGCAATCTTGAACTGGCTTCATTTGTTCGTCCGATCTTTGATTCCTGAAAAGTTAGAAGTAACATGTAGTCCAAGAGAATCAATAGTATTTATAAATCATCAAAACATAAGTCATGAAAATAGATTTGCAACAAGAATCTTATATTATAAAAGTGAATCATTCAAGGAGTATAAAACTTTTTTTATTTAGATTCAAAGGAAATTAGGTTGTGAAATTTTAACCATTCATGTCTTTGGAACATAACCTTGGTAAAAGCTGCTAGAGCCATGTTAGCTAAATACTCACATCCTAAATAATTTTGGGCAAAAGTGATAAATATAACCTGTTATGTTTTGAATAGGTTAAATATTAGATCCAAGCTAAGTAAGACACCCTATGAAATTCTTAAGGGTATGACACCCAAACTCTCTCACCTTCATGTCTTTGGATGTAAAATATTCATTTTGAATAATAGGAAATCTCTTTTATGAAAGTTTGACTCCAAATCTGATGGAGTGTTCCTAGGTTACTCAAATATTAGGAAATCCTATAGAGTTTTCAATAAAAAAACACTGATAGTAGAGGAGCCCATTCATATTGTATTTAATAAATCTGATAATTCCAGTGTCTAGAGTAGAAGAATATGAGGTTATAGAAATTACTCAAGGATTAGAATTTATAAATATGTAGGAAAAGTAAGAACCTAAAAACATATTGCCTACAGAATGGAGATATTCCTTAAGTCATCCTAAAGAAGTGATCCTAGGAGACTCATCTGAAGGTGTTAAAACTAGGCATAGACATAGAAAAGAAGTAAACCACTCTGCCTTCTTTTCAATGACTAAACCCACCAACATAAATCAAGCTCTTTCTGATGAATTCTAGATCCTAGTCATGTAAGAAGAGTTAAATCAATTTGTGAGAAATGATGTTTGAGAACTTATTGAAAGACCTTAGGACTAGAGTGTAGTTGGAACTAAATGGGTTTTTACAAACAAAATGAATGATTATGGTGTAGTGTTATAAGAAAAGCAAGATTTATGGTTAAGGGGTACAACGAGATAGAAGGAATTGATTTTGAATAGACTTTTACCTCTGTAGCTATATTAAAAGCATTTGGGTGCTATTAGCCTTTTCTTATTTGAATAAATTTAAACTGTATCAAATGGATGTTAAAAGTGCCTTTTTGAATAGGGTGATAAAAGAAGATGTGTATGTTGAGCACCCTCAGGCATTAAAAATTCACAATTTCCTAATCATGTGTTCAAATTAAAAAAGGTATTATATAGACTGAAATAAGAACTTAGAGCATGGTATGAAAGGCTAAGCCAATTCATATTGGAAAGAACCTTTGTTAAGCGAAGCATAGTGTTAAGAGAGTTTCTATTTGCATGTTTTACAAGAATGTCAATCTCATGTCTCTTGTTAGACAAATTTAAATTTTCATATTATTATTGCAATTGTGATATTTTCTTATTTTATATTTCTATTCTCAATGTAAGTATTATTGTGCTTAGAGAAATTTGAGATTTTAGATTATTGATTTTGGAAAGATTGGGAATACTCTTAAAAATGTATAAATGTACATAAATTAAAAGAATGTGAAAAAGTCTGCAATATAAAAAAGCGGCACAAAATTAGCGACCTGTAAAAAGATGCACAAAAAGTGCCACAAATATTGAAAAAGATGTGCAAAGTGCCACAAGTGGTATTTAGTTCAAAATTCTTTCCTTAATCATTCAATCTTTTAATTCAAATTAATTTTATGTACGATTTTATTTGCTATTGAAATGTGAAGTATAAAATTTTTATATTCATCCTTTGTGCAATGATATTCTTTATCTCAATGTCTAAATTGATTCATGATTTTGAAAAATTCTTTTTAGTATCGATGTTATATCTCTTCTTAAATTCTATGAATCATTTTTATTTGCCTAATGATTTGATTTTATTTGCAAATTTTATTTCAATCACTTTCATGGATCAATCACAAAAGGATTATCATATAACTGCTTACATTTCTGTTCTTTTTCTTCTTTACTTTTTGCTGCTGTCAAAAAGGGGGAAAAATATTATAATATTTGTATTGTTTTTGTTTGTTTTTGTCGTATCGTAGTTTGATCTTGTTTTTTTTTTATTTTTGTAATCGTATGTTTATTTTATTTTTGTCTGATTATTATTTTTGTTTGTATATTCTGAAACATTTTTTAAAAACAAAATTCTTATGATTTAAATGCCCCTTATTCTCACATGCTTATCAATTTAGGGGGAGTTTAGGAGATGCTTGAAAACTTGAAAATTATACAAACAATAAATGTTTTGCCATCATCAAAAAGGGGGAGATTGTTAAGAGAGTTGCTATTTGCATATTTTACATTCTTGCAACTTATATAGTTTTGATGATTCCAAATATTATTATTTTAATTATCATTTTCTCCTAACATTTTTTGGAAGAATTGTTTTTGCTCTTATGTGGACTAACATTTCAGGATAATGTACTCTAGACTACTGAAGACTTCAAATCAAATTCAACATATTATACTTTGTATTTTGAAGTATGTATTTTTTATCTTTTTGAGTCTGAGAGAGAGTGATTATAATTGAGCAAACTTTCACACACACACTGAGGGAGATCTTTTAAAAGTTAAATTTTTCCTATGATCGTACGGGACGAAATTAGTTCGTACGGGATGATTAGATAAGTTATACCCCTTGGAGAACAATGGAACGAATAGAAAAAGTGAGAAATTTTTCTAAGTCCAGATAGTATGGATGAAATGGACTAATCGTTCCTAGATGATCTTCTATGGATTCTCACTTTGAATTGTTCGTACGGATGAAATGGACAGTTTGTCCCTGAATGATCTCCTCGGCATTCCAAGTTTGAACTATTCGTCCAGACAAAAAATACACTTCATCCATGGACCATCTCCTCGGTTATCGAAGTTTGTAAGGTTTGTCTGGATGAAATACATCAATCATCCCTGCACGATCTTCTCGGGTGACAATGTTTTGAACTATTCATACAGATGAACATAAGCACTCATCCCAGGATAAAATGCTCTGTTCTTTCAACATATAAAATGTCTGCAGTTATTTTCTGGGCGGCTATAAAATAACTTTTTGTACCGGACGAACTTTGTTCATACGGGATGATGATCGAGTATGAAGTCACCTCATCCAAATGCACATAAGGAATCATATGCAACAATTTTTCATTGTTCACACGAGATGATCTAACGATCTTACGGGACGATCCTATACGTATTGACTTGAAAATCAATAGTTTTTGGACGGTTTTACTTATCTTTCCTATATAAGGTCCACTTAAAACTATCTTGTTATCTTTTTGCCTACTAATCTTCGTGTTAACTGAAGGAAGAGTGAAGGAGAGAGTTTGAGAGAGTGTTTGAAGGAGGATTCTTACTACTGGAGTGTGAAGGATTCACTTGGTACTCAAAGGTAAAAATCTCCACTTGTGATTACTTCACCCTTTCTGTCATCCTTCTAGAATTCTTGTGAGAAGATCTGTCAAGGAGATCCGGTTCTCTGCCGACACTAAGAGAGTGTGAAAGGACGAAGGGTTCTCTGCCTACACTTGGAGAGTGTAAACAGCTGAAGGGTTCTCTGTCTACACTTGGAGAGTGTAAACAGTCAAAGAGTTCTCTGCCCACACTTGGAGAGTGTGAAAGGACGGATGGTTCTCTGCCAACACTTGGAGAGTGTAAAAGGATGATGGTTCTCTATCACACCGGGTAATGGTGGAAGAGAGTTTTGTGAAGTCTTTTCTGCCTTGTTGTGGGGGAAAAAGGAGAGACACTATTGGTATTAGTGCAATACTCGGAGGGTGCCTCCGGGGAGTGGATGTAGGTCATGTTTGATCGAACCACTATAAATCTTTGTCTCTTTTTATTTTCTGCTGCTTTTATTTTTGTTTTTACTGTATTAATAAATTTTGTGGTTGAAAAATTTTTTCTACAAAAATTTCATTAAAGTTTTTATCAGTTTAAATTTCAAAAGAGGGATAAAATTTTAACTACCAATTCACCCCCCTCTTGGTTAGTCGCTGGGATATAAGTTTAGGTTTAATAACCAAATTCACATTGAATAAGTTTCAACAAGTGGTATCAGAGCCTTTGTTTCAAAATCATAAGTTTAGACTACTTTTTGATTAACTTAGATGGGTACATTTGGAAACTGAAATACACATGAGGGTTACTCTATAACTAGACCTCCATTATTTGACAATATTTCTTTTGATTTTTGGAAAACACGCATGTTTACATTTTTACAGTCACTTGATTACCATATGTCGATATTAGTTCATGAAGGGTATACAAAACCAACTATACTAGTTGACAGAGTTAGAGTTCAAACACCTTTTATGGACTGTACAATAAAAGAATGTGACTTAGCACAACTAAACACCAAATGCTTGAATAGTTTCTTTTATGCTCTTAAATCAGAAGATTACATGCGGATTTCTACTTGCAAGAGTGCAAAGGACATAAGGGATAGACTTTGTATAACTTATGAGGGGACTAATTTGGTTAAGCAATCTAGACTTAATATCTTGTTGCATGATTATGAATTATTTTGCATGAAACCAAATGAATCCATTTCTGATATGTACACAATATTCACACAAATAATCACCTCTTTACATGCATTGGGTAGGGAACTAACAAATGCTGAAATGGTTAATAAGATACTTTGTTATTTGCCTACTACTTATGATGCTAAAATTACTACAATTACTGAGTCTAAAGATCTAAACATTTACTCTATTGATAATCTTCTTAGATCGCTAATTGCTTACGAGCAAGGAGTTAGCCAAAGAAAGATTTATGCAGATGAATCATGTAGGGAAAAGAACATAGCACTGAAAGTGGAGGAGTCAGAGAATGAACACTCACAACCTAATGATGAAGATGACATCACACTGATGACTAGACAATTCAGAAGCTTTTTGAAGAGAAAGCAAAAGAGATGCCTACAATGGAATCGAGGTAAATTTAATAAGAATGTGAAGGTTTTAAATGATGTTATTTTCTATGAGTGCAGGAAACCTGGGCATATTAAGACAGACTGCCCAAAACTCAAAGCCACTCCTAACAAGGAGAAGGTAGAGGAGAAACTAACTATGAAGAAGGGAAAAAAGAAGTTCTAAAGAGCTTTCTGGGCGGACTCAGCTTTAGACTCATCAGAGACTGAAAAAAAGAGGAAATCACTAATCTGTGCTTAATAGCCGATAGTCTTGATCAGTTAGATCAAGAAGAGGTATGTGAAGAAGAACGTGACTTGACTTACAATTAAATTTTTGAAGCCTCTAAACTTTTACATGATTCATATAGAAAGTTAAAGAAAATACATAATAGTCTGAGCTTAGAATTCCAGGAACTATAAAAGGAACATGAAATCCTTAGGAAAGATCATACTTTAATTGATGATAACCACATGAAATTACTTGATGAGTATGATGACTTGAATAAAAATCATGAAAGTTTAAAATCATCCTATGCAGAACTTAAAAAGGAATTTAAAAATTTGAAGGATGAATATGAGAGCAAAATTTATAGAATTAATTATACAAATCGAATTTTGGAAGATATGAATTCATTTTACAAATTGAAGATAAAAGCTCTCAAAGATAATAGTATACCCCCTAAATTTAAATATTTCTCAAATCCTATTTTGTATCCTAAATTTATGCAATCCCTGAATAGATAGATTAATAGTAGAAGACTTAGGAATCCATTTCCAAAAGTCAAATGTAATAATTGTGGATTGTTTGGACATATAGCTCATACTTGTACTTTGAAGAAGAAATCTTATTTGGTGTGGAGACCTAAGATGCATAAACCTAGACATATCATACAAGCATATGTTTATAATCTGCATAAAGGTGAACCCAAATAAGTTTGGGTTCCCAGGTCTAACGTTTGATAATTTTGCAGAGTCACTCTCACATAAGACCTCGTGAGAGCATATGGTATCTGAACAGCTGATGCTCAAAGCATATGACTGGAGATACTGCACAATTCATATTGCTAGAAGCCAAGAGTGGAGGTTATATTATACTTGGAGATAACACCACAAGGAAGGTGGTTGGGTCAGGTATGATTGGAAATCTTAAAAACTTTTTTATTAAAAATGTGTTATTGGTAGAAGGCTTAAAACATAATTTATTAAGTATAAGCCAACTACATGATAAAAGATACTGTGTAAAATTTTTTCCTACTAGCTGCATATTAAGCTTAAAAGGAAATGATGTTTTGAATGGTATAAGGGTAAACAACGTGTATATGCTAGACTTGAATTGCATTAAAACTCCAACTGCTTTTTGTTTAAGAACTATTTCTGATAATTCATGGCTTTGGAATAGGAGATTTTGTCCTTCTAGCATGAAAAACCTTAGGAGGATTACCCAAAAGAATTTAGTGAGAGGTATACCAAAACTAGATTTTATTAAGGACCACCTTTATGATGCATGTCAATTAGGAAAATAGGTGAAGTCCTCTTTTAAATCCAATAAGGATCTAAGAACTAGTAAACCATTGAAGATTTTGCATATGGATCTTTTTGGACCAGTTGGAACTGTAAGTCTAGGAGGAAAGGTATACGGATTTGTAATTGTGGATAATTACTCTAGATTCACATGAGTTAGATTTCTATTTCATAAGAGTGAATCATTTGAGGAACTTAGAAACTTTTCGACTTGGATTCAAAGAAAGCTAGGATATGAAATTATGACTATTCAAAGTGATCATGGAGGAGAATTTGAGAATGAAAAATTTGAGGATTTTTATAAGGAGAGAGGAATTGATCACAACTTTTCTGCACCTAGAACCCCTCAGTAGAATGGGGTAGTCGAAAGGAAAAATAGAATATTAATAGAAGCCGCCCGAGCCATGCTTGCAGAATACTCACTTCCTAAATATTTTTAGGCTGAGGCGGTGAACACTACATGTTATGTTCTGAATCGGGTGAATGTGAGATCAAAATTAAATAAAATACCCTATGAGTTGTTAAAAGAAAGAACACCTAATTTTTTACATTTGCATGTTTTTGGATGCAAAGTGTTTATTCATAACAATGAAAAATCCGCCTTAGAAAAATTTGATCCAAAATCAGATGAAAAAATTTTTATAGGATACTCAAGTGTTAGAAAATCTTATAGAGTATTCAATAAAAGAACTTTGGTAATTGAGGAGACCACACATATTGTATTTGATGAGTATGGAATTTTGGAAGAGTCAAATGTTGTAGAAGATGAGATTGAGATTAACTCCCAAAAGATTGATAAAATAAATTTAGAAGAAAATTTGGAAATAGAAAACCCTTTGCCTAGAGAATTAAGATTTTATAAAAACCACCCAAAGGAATTGATTATAGGTGAACCTAGTGAGGGTGTTAGGACTAGGCATGGATTAAGCAAAGAAGTCAATCATTTAGCCTTTATATCAACCATAGAACCCACTAATATTGATAAAGCACTATCAGAGGAATTTTGGATTTTGGCTATGCAAGAAGAGTTAAATCAATTTGTAAGAAATAAAATTTGGGAATTAATTGCAAGGCCAAAGAATCAAAGTGTAGTTGGAACTAAGTGGGTATTCAAGAATAAAATGAATGACTCAGGAGTAGTCATTAGAAATAAGGCTAGATTGGTGGCTAAGGGGTATAATCAAATTGAAGGAATTGATTTTGAGGAGACTTTTGCCCCTGTAGCTAGACTTGAAGCAATTAGGGTTTTGTTATCCTTTACCTATTTTAGAAAATTTAAACTGTACCAAATGGGTGTAAAAAGTGCCTTTTTAAATGGGGTAATTCAAGAAGATGTTTTTGTAGAACAACCTCCAGGTTTTGAAAATTCTAAATACCCAAATTATATTTTCAAATTGAAAAGGCATTATATGGATTGAAACAGGCACCTAGGGTTTGGTATGAGAGATTGAGCACCTTCCTACTTGAAAGATCATTTGAAAAAGGAAGCATGGATATAACTCTCTTTTGAAGAAATTTGGAAAGGATATACTAATTGTACAAATTTATGTTGATGACATCATCTTTGGATGTTCAAATAAAAATCTTTGTCATGATTTTTCTAAAATAATGAGTAGTGAATTTGAGATGAGTCTAATAGGAGATTTAAGTTACTTTCTAGGATTTAGCATTAAGCAAATTGAGGAGGATACATTTCTTAGTCTGTCAAAGTATGTTAAGGACATCCTAAAAAAGTATGAAATGGACAATGCTAAACCTGTTAGTACACCTATAAGTTTATCAGTTCAGTTGGATAGAGACCATAAGGAAAAATCTGTTAATCAAAAGAAATTTAGAGAGATAATTGGATCTTTGCTTTACTTAACAGCTAGTCGGCCTGATATCATATTTAGTGTTTGTTTGTGTGCTAGATTTCTATTAGATCCAAAGGAATCACATTTGAGAATAGTAAAAAGGGTTTTAAGATATCTGTTAGGGACTCAAAACTTAGGAATTTGGTATCCTAAGTTTAGCTCTTCATTTAAAATAATTGGTTATTCATATTCCAATTTTGCAGGTTGTAGGGTTGATAGAAAGAGCACTTCTAGAACATGTCTATTTATTGGAAATTATTTAGTCTCTTGGTCCAGTAGAAAACAAAATTTAATAGCCCTATCTACTGCTGAAGCTGAATACATTGCATTAGGAAGCTGTGTGGCATAAGTACTTTGGTTGAAGCAACAGTTGATTGATTTAAGATTAACTATAGGCACTATTCCCATTTATTGTGATAACACTAGTGCTATTTGTATATCTAAAAATCCTATTCAACATTCAAGAACCAAACATATAGACATCAGGCATCATTTCATAAGGGATCATGTATCCAAAGGAGAAATTAAATTTATTCATGTTTCTATAGAAAATCAACTTGCAGACATTTTTAAAAAACCCTTAGCCTTTGACACTTTTAATACATTAAGAACAAGGCTTGGTGTGATCGATTTGAATGCTTAATTAAAATGATTCTACAACATTGATGTATGTTTTTATAGTTAGTGTTTGGTGTGTATTTTTTTTTTAAGTTTGTGATTTTCTATATTTGAGTTTGTATTTTTATGTATTTTTCTATAGTTTTATGTTGTGTTTGTGTTTTTAGTTTTAAAAAATTCTCACATCTGGATTTTTGAATGCATGGTTGAAATTTTAAGTGAAAATCATCTGGGACGAAATTCATTTCGTACGGGACGAATTGTGTAGTCTATTAGCTGTTGAATTTGAACGGTTTGTGTATAATTTTTCAATTTTTATTTTTATCTTCATCTGTATGATCTTCACGATCATCCGGATGAAATTTAAAAATGTATGTACGAATGTTAACAGTTTAACGGATAATGTCGGTTATATTATGCATGATCGTACGTATGAACCTATGGTTCGTACAAACGAACGTTTGGCGATTCAATGTGGGGGACAGTTTAAACTGCCATCAAAATGATCTTAAATGTCCGATCATCCGGGACGAACACCTTTTCGTCTGTACGATCATTTGGTCAAAAGTCTGTATGAAAGGACGCATCATAAATTGTGTGATTATGAAAAGCCGTTTCATTTTTGGACTCATTCGTTCGCCCATACAAAATTATTTTGTATGGGATGAACCTGAATTCGTACAGGACGAAATTAATTTCGTCTGTACAAAAACTCATTTTTCTTTATATTGAAGGGCTTTGAACTCAAATGTTATCACTTCAATCATCCCTTTCAAACCCCATTTTCCCTTAGATTTTATCCATGGCTAGCTCTAGCAAAAGATAAAAGGTATTGGCTAAGGGACCACCCAAGAACTCTACTAAATTTTTTTTGTCCAAGGCTAATGAATAATTATTTCCTAGATTTGCTTCTGCCAAAATCACTCCATCTAGAGTCCTTATACAAGAGCAACTGAATTTTAAGGTAATGCACCTTTTTGCTTCGACTTAATTTGGACTTATTCTCACTCTAGTTCACTTCTGCAATAAGGAGACCTTTCACTACTGTCTTGCAAACATGTCCTTTAACTCTGACCATTCTGTGATTAGGTCATTTGTTTTTAAGAAGAAAGTAGAGATCACTAAGGCAGCTTAGGAATTTTTTTGAACTTAAGGACTGAAGGGATTAGAGCCCATACCTTCACCACTAATTCTAATTTTAACTGGTTTGAAATAAATAATGTCCTTAGAGGAATTAGAGTAGCAGATCATTTGCCTAAAGTAGCTACTCTAAATCAGAATGCCCGAATCATCTAGCATGTTCTTCGTACCTCCATCATTCCTAAAGCTGGTGATCGAGTAAATATTACTCTTCTTTCCACTATGACTTACTTGATTATGACAAAACAACCTATAGATGAAGCCCAACTGAAAATCGACTATATTTATAGACTCTCTGAGATTGGTCATGTCACCCATAAGAGAAAGAAAAATATAGCCTTAGGACATCTTGTTACATATATTTTAAAAAAGAAATATAATCTAGTCCATCCAGTTCATGATCTAGAAGGGCCACTCTACTACAACGATGGATCTTTTCAATAAAAATGAACCACATCAACAACATATTATCAGTGACACAGAGGATGAACTTGAACCTGCACTTGCTGGTGAACCAAATTATCAAAATTTGGTTCAGAGATTTGATCGTTTAGAGACTCATTTGATCAAAGATTTGATCAAATTGAAACTCACTTAGAATAGCAAGATGCTCAGTACAATCAGAACATGGGATGGATGCGTGAGCAGATAGATGGTATAATTAGGAATATGGTTATGATGAGTAGTTATTTTAATTTCTTCAATGTTCCACCTCCTCCTCCAGATCAGGACCCCTCAGAGTGATTCAATTGCTTCCTTATGATCTTCTTTAGTTGATGTGATTGTGATGTGATAGATTGTGATGTATTTTGTTTTAAGTTATGTGTTAGTTTCTTTTTATGTGTTAGCATTTTAGTTTTATGTTATTATTGGTATCATCATGATATATAATGTACTATCTTTCAAATGATATCAATAAAAGTTATATTGTCTTGTTTTTATCTTATTTTGAAATGTGTGTTAGCTTATATAAAAATCCATAAAAATTTTGATCTTACAAGTGCTATACTTTGAACTGCAAATCAAAATTGAATTCATTAAAAAATCTAATTTTTCTAAATTTAAGTTGTAATTATAACTTGATCAAATTAAGAATGTCAATCTCATGTCTCTTGTTAGACTAATTTAAAATTTCATATTATTATTGCAATTGTGATATTTTCTTATTTTGTATTTCTATTCTCAATGTAAGTATTATTGTGCTTAGAGAAATTTGAGATTTTAGATTATTGATTTTAGAAAGATTGAGAATACTCTTAAAAATGTACAAATGTACAAAAATAAAAAGAATGCGCAAAAGTCCGCAATATGAAAAAGAGGCACAAAATTAGCCACCTATACAAAGATGCACAAAAAAGTGCCATAAATATTGAAAAAGATGCGCAAAGCGCCACAACTGGTATTTTGTTCAAAATTCTTTCCTTAATCTTTCAATCTTTTAATTCAAATTAATCTTCTATACGATTTTATTTGCTATTGAAATGTGAAGTATAAAATTTTAATATTCATCCTTTGTGCAATGATATTCTTTATCTCAATGTCTAAATTGATTCATGATTTTGATAAATTCTTTTTAGTATCGATGTTATATCTCTTCTTAAATTCTATGAATCATTTTTATTTGCATAATGATTTGATTTTATTTGCAAATTTTATTTCAATCACTTTCAAGGATCAATCATAAAAGGATTATCATATGACTGCTTACATTTCTGTTCTTTTTCTTCTTCACTTTTTGCTGTTGTCAAAAAAGGGGGAGAAATATTGTTTGTTTTATCATAATGTTTGTATTGTTTTTGTTTATTTTTGTCATATCATAGTTTGATCGTGTTTTTTTGTTTTTGTAATCATATGTTTGTTTTATTTTTGCCTGATCATTGTTTTTGTTTGTATATTATGAAAGTTTTGAAAAACAAAATTCTTATGATTCAAATGCCCCTTATTCTCACATGCTTATCAATTTAGGGGGAGTTTAGGAGATGCTTGAAAACTTGAAAATTATAAAAACAATAATTGTTTTGCCATCATCAAAAAGGGGGATATTATTAAGAGAGTTTCTATTTGCATGTTTTACATTTTTGCAACTTATATAGTTTTGATGATTCCAAATATTATTATTTTAATTATCATTTTCTCCTAACATTTTTTGGAAGAATTGTTTTTGCTCTTGTGTGAACTAATATTTCAAGATAATCGTACTCCAGACTACTGAAGTCTTTAAATCAAATTCAGCATATCATACTTATATTTTGAAGTCTATATTTTTTATCTTATTGAGTCTGAGAGAGAGTGATTGTAATTGAGCAAACTAGCACACACACTGAGGGAGATCTTTTAAAAGTTAAAATTTTCCTCTGATCGTACAGGACGAACTTAGTTCATACGGGATGATCAGATTAGTTATACCCCTCAGAGAGCAATGGAACGAACAAAAAAAGTGAGAAATTTTTCTAAGTCCAGATCGTATCGACAAAATGGACTAATCGTCCCTGGACGATCTCCTCTGGATTCCCACTTTGAACTGTTCGTACGGATGAAATGGATAGTTCATCCCTAGACGATCTCCTCGGGATTCCATGCTTGAACTATTTGTCCAGACAAAAAATACACTTCGTCCCTGGACGATCTCCTCGGTTATCAAAGATTGTAAGGTTCATCCGGACGAAATATATCAATCGTCCCTAGACGATCTTCTCAGGTGATAATATTTTGAACTATTCGTACGGACGAACATAAGCACTCGTCCTAGGACGAAATGCTCTATTCTTTCAATGTACGAAACATCTGTAGTTATTTTTTTAGGTGGATATAAAATAACTGTTTGTACCGGACGAACTTTGTTCGTTTGGGATGATGATCGTGTCCGAAGTCACCTCATCCCAATGCACATAAGGAATCATATGCAATAATTTTGCACTATTCGTATGGTACGATCTAACAATCGTACGGGACGACCCTATACGTATTGACTTGAAAATAAATAGTTTTTGGATGATTTTTCTTGTATTTCCTATATAAAGTTCACTTAAAATTGTCTTATTATCTTTTTTCCTACTGATCTTCGTGTTAACTGAAGGGAGAGTGAAGGAGAGAGTGTGAGAGAGTGTTTGAAGGAGGATTATTACTACTGGAGCATGAAGGATTCACTTGGTACTCAAAGGTAAGAATCTCTACTTGTTATTTATGATTACTTCATCCTTTTCTCTCATCCTTCTAGATTTTTTATGAGAAGATCTATCAAGGAGATCTGGTTCTCTGCCGACACTGAGAGAGTGTTAAAGGACGAAGGGTTTTCTGCCTACACTTGGAGAGTTTAAACAGCCGAAGGGTTCTCTATCAACACTTGGAGAGTGTAAACAGTCAAAGGGCTCTCTGCCCACACTTAGAGAGTGTGAAAGGACGGACGGTTCTCTGCCAACACTTGGAGAGTGTAAATGGATGACAGTTCTCTACCACATCGGGTAGTGGTGGAAGAGAGTTTTGTGAAGGCTTCTCCGCCTTACTGTGTGGGCAAAAGGAGAGACACTATTGGTATTAGTGCAATACTCGGAGGGTGCCTATGGGGAGTGGATATAGGTCGTGTTTGACCGGACCACTATAAATCTTATGTCTTTTTATTTTCCGCTGCTTTTATTTTTGTTTTTACTGTATTAATAAATTTTGTGGTTGAAAAACTTTTTCTACAAAAATTTCATTAAAGTTATTATCAGTTTAAATTTCAAAAGAGGGATAAATTTTTAATTACTAATTCACACCCCCTCTTGGTTAGCCGCTGGGATATAATTTTAAGTCTAACAACCTAATTTTGATTGAACAAGTTTCAACACGTAGACACTATTGTGACTTAGTTTTTAAATATAGACTTTTATATCATGTGAATTTTTGATGATACCAAAATATTATTGTGATGAATAATATTTTCTTCTAACACATATTGGAAAAGTCTAATTTGTATTAGTTGTGTGTACTAATATTTTAGGAAAATCATGCTTTAGACTGCTAAAGACTTTAAGATAGATTAGATTAGGGTTTCTTGTAATTTCAATCTATATCTTTTTTTTTTCTGAGTTTGAGAGAGTGTGATTGTAATTGCATAACCGTGCACACACAGTGGAGTGAGTAAAAACTTATAATTTTTTAAACTAATCATATTTTATGATTTCATAATCATACTGGATGATGTGAACTATGTGTTCCTCTAGAAAGCCGTTAGTCGAATCATGCCTTGGAAAAGTTTGATTGAATTATTTGTATTGTATGAAGTTATATTCTTACACAGGACGTTCAGAGTAGAAAATGGCCACGTACCAGTTTTTCCCAAACAAACTCACCATTTTTTGAACTAATCATTGTTGGATGACTATGGCACCCCAAGAGGGGGGGGGGGGGCTGGGAGGGTGAATTGGGGTTTTTAAAATTTTTATTAAAAGAAGGAAATTAAAATGATTTTAAAGCTATTTTAAAAAGAATAAGAAATCACACATATTTTTTTTTTTTTTAAAAAAGACAAAGAAAAATAGATGTAAGAAATGAAAATAAGAGGCTCAATATTTTTATGTGGTTTGGCACAGATTCCAATCCATTCTACATCCACCCTAGCTTAACTCTCGGACTAGAATTCACTAATCCCAGGTTTTCTTTGTAAACATCACTTCTTTAAACCAAAGTTCTTTTCAACCTAAGTACTCTCCTATACGGACGAGTACAACCCAATCTAATTACAATTTAAAAAAAATTCACTAAGCCAAATAGCTTAGATCAAGAAAATGAAAATTGTAATTTGATGAAAATAATACAAGATCAAATTATCTTGCAATAAAATGTCCATAATATTTGAGATGATCTTACAAATAAATTTTAATCACCTCACTACTTTGCAAATGGAATATTAAATTTGTTCACTTTATGATAGATTTATATTTGTTTAAAATAAGAACAATATTTTAAATAAAAATATATTCTTGATGATTTAAACTTTAACTCTTCAAATAAAAAAAGAAATAGATTTTTTAATATAAATCTATGACACATTTAAAGAAATTAAAATTAAATGCTTTGCTAACTTTTTGGATTTCAAATATGTAATATAAAAAGATTAATATAAAATTCTAAACTAGTATTTCACCAAATAATAAATATATTCAAGAAAAAAATATATGGTGAAAGCTAAAAGAACAACAAGTAATGATGTAGTTAAGGAAAGCAAACTAAAGAACTCCAAGAGATGTTACTCAATTTTGTGTGTTGAAGCTTTCCAACAAAGAATTTGATCTCTCAAATGAAAAGAGCTCTTGGAATAAAAAAACAAAGTTTATCCTCTTATAAGATTTAACATGTAAAGAGGAAAAGAAGAATGGAAGAATTGCTGGAGATTTTCTTTTTGAGCAGCTCTTACATGAAGAAGAAGAGAGGTATTTAAAGGGGAAGGGTAAGTAAAGCCAAATATGAATAAAAATATTAATATAATATAAAATTTTCAACTAATAATATTATATTTGATTAAGAATTCATTTATATTAAATATATATGAGATTCAAATTGCTATAAAATGGCTAGTCATATGGAAAAGTAAAAAAGTCTTCATATATCTCAAAAATAAAACAAAAATGGCTAACAACAGATTATATTTAAATTATATATTGTTTGGAAATTCATTATAAATTTAAATGAGATCCAAATAAGTCCTAAGACCTGTCAATTTATACCTACAAAATCCAAGCAATCTAACACAATAAAAACTAGACCACATTTCTATCAAAATAATATCATATGCAATAAAATAAAACTTATCCATATTTTTAAATATTTAAGGATATAACGAATATTAATATAATAATATGATGCAATTTATACAAAATTAATCATTCATTAATAAATAGATGTGAAACAATTCAATTTAAAATAAATTCATAATAAACGTTTTACCATATAAGCTAATTACCTTTAATTTCCCTAATTATATATCTTTTTAAATTTGATAATAATTATTCAATCAATGAAGGTTATAAAATTTATTTAATAAAGAAATTTTATAGATTTCTATATCAAAATTAACATATAATTACTAGATATTTAGATTATGAGCAAATTAAATCATGCAAGTAAATATTAATGGACCACTAACATATTCCTACGATAATATAAAGTCCTTCAAGTTGTCCATTTTGGTCCATCTTAATATCAACATTTGATTGAACTTGAGTTGTGCAATGTAAATCCTATATGTAATTACTATACACATCATTACACCTGAAATACTTAGCACACAAATTAGAACATCCAAGCATATATTTACTATCATCAAAATCTCTAAAATAGGTCATGTGATAGATAATATCAGTAATCTCCCCCATTTTGATGATGACAAACTTATGTTGGGTATAGTTATAACAAAGGTGGAAATTGACCTTTCATCATAACTTTTAATCTTTAATAATAATAATAATAATAATAATTGAGAAATATTTTTGAATGCTAATTTACTAAACAAAATAATTCCCCCCCCTAAATATACATGCAAAATGAATTATGACCAATAAATATAGTTCTCCTCCCCCTTTGAAAATATCAAAAAGAGCAATTAAAAATATAAAAGAAACTTAAATGTTAGGATCTAACATCCTAAGCATACATCTTAACAAGAAAAATCTCTCTTCAGCTAAAAGTTTTGTAAAGATATCAGCTACTTGAGAATTAGTTTTTACAAAATCTATATTAACGTCACCTTTATTAATATGATTTCTAATAAAAAGGTGTCTAATATCTGTGCATTTAGTTCATAAGTGTTGCATAGGATTTTTTGTTAAACTTATATCACTTGTATTGTAAAATTTAATGGAAATATTTTTAAGATTAATTCCAAAATCTTCTATTTGTTGCTTTAGCCATAAAACTTGAGCAAAATAACTAACTGTGGCGATATACTCTACTTCATCAGTGGATAAAGTGACTGGATTTTATTTTCTAGAAGACTAAGAAATAAGCGACGATCCTAAAAATTGATAGATTCCAGATGTACTTTTTCTATCAACCTTACAACCAGCATATTCTACATCAAAATATGCAACTAAATTACATGATAATAAATTTTTGGGATAGCATAAGCCTAACTTATGAGTTCCAATCAAATAAAAAAATATTTGCTTAACTGCTGTTAAGTCTTATTCCTTAGGATTAGCTTGAAATCTTGCACATAAACGTACAACAAATATAATATCAATCCGACTAGTAGTAATATATAAAAGTGAACCTGTCATACTCCTATAAAGTATTTGATCTATTGGTTTTCCTGATTCATCTAAATCAAGTCTAGTTGATGGGCTTATAGGAGTTTCACTCAATTTAAATCTCTTCATATCAAACTTTTCAAATAATTCATTTATGTACTTGGTTTGACATATGAATGTGCAAGACTCTAGTTGTTTTACTTGAAGTCCTAAGAAAAAGGTGAGTTCTCCCATCATACTCATTTCAAATTCCTTTGACATTAATGAGGAAAACTCATCACATAAACTTTCATTTGTAGTTCTAAATAATATATCATCAACATAAATATGTATGATAATCAAATCATCTCCAATATTTTTGATAAAAAGAGTTGTATCTACCTTAGATTTTCTAAAATTATGTTCAATTAAAAAATTACTTAACCTATCATCCAAGCACATGGAGCCTTTTTTAAATCATATAAAGCTTTCTTTAAATCATATACATGATCAGGAAAATTAATACTTTTAAAACCTGGTGGTTGTTATACAAATACATCTTGATCAATATACCCATTCAAAGATGTACTTTTGACATCCATTTGAAAAAAGTTTAAAGTCCTTAAAATAAGAAAAGCTAAGGAGTAATCTAATGGCTTCTAGTCTTACTACGGGTGCAAAATATTCTTCAAAGTATATTCCTTCTATTTGTGTGTATCCTTGTGCAACTAATCTAGCTTTATGTCTAATAATACTTCCTGAGTTATCTAGCTTATTTTTATAAAACAATTTAGTTCCAATTATATTTTGATCATGAGGTCTTGTGACTAACTCCAAAACATCATTTCTTATAAATTGGTTAAGTTCCTCTTCCATAGCAATTATTCAAAAGGTATCTTCTAAAGCTTCATCTATATTTTTAGGTTTAATTTCACATAAAAATGTAGAAAGTTTTACCTCATCCCTAAGGTTTCTCCTAGTCTTAACACCATCGGAAGGATCACCAATTATTAACTATTCTGAATGATTTCTATTATATCTCCATACTTTAGGCAATGAATCATCCTCCTTTTCTTCCAAATTTATTTTCTTTATATTTTCAATATCATCATCATTCAAATCATCTCTTATTAAATCTATAGGATTTTCATAAAAAATTATATGAAGAAATTCTTTTTTTTTGAAGAAGTACAAGGATAAATATTATTAATCAAAGAAAACTAATTACAACTAGACGCTCCACTAGATTCCTCCTTTAGAAAATCGCTAAATAATGAAGGAATCTTATTAGAAGACAAGTCTTCATAACAAAAATCAGTACAAATGGCATAGCTAGCACATAAGTTTGCTATCTTATTACCTCTCCTATTGACCCAATGGAATATATTGAACTTATACTCTTCTAAAAGCAACAATTTATCTTTCCACTTGCCTTTCGAATTTTGTAAAAACTTGATAACATTGAGATTATCTCCCTCTATAATTATACCTTGGTAATCATGCATCCAATCCCTTTTTATCTCCTTTATAAACTGGACCGGAAATAGCTCAAGACTTGCAATATACCAATGAATACATGAGTTAGTGTAAGCCAAAAGTAGTCTACCTTTGCTATCACGAACAACACCACCAATACCAGCTTTGTGTGATTTTAATAATGATGCATCAACATTAATCTTTATCCAATTAAGAGGAGGGTTCCAACAATTTGACAGTCTAAAAGACTGATTCGTACCCCATTTTCCCATCTTTCCTTCAGCCATGAATGATATAGAAGCCAAGCTTACTGCATAAGAAGCTAAGAAGACCGAACAATCCTCTTTTTCACCATGAACCAATTTGTTCTTGGATTTCCATGTGAGATATACACCAATGCAATAAATGTTCACCATGAAACCTTGAGAACTATAACTTCCTTCCATCCATTCCCAGCATGATTGAAATGAATCAAAAATCTATAATTGATAGCCGCATATGTTCAAACAGGTAATTACCTCATTTAACTTACTGTAGTTCACCGTGATATGATCCAGGTTTTCTTGTTGGCCACAACCTCTAGGACAGCTATAATTCTCTTGTAATCTCCTATGGAATAAGAAATCATATGTTGGTATTGCGTTGTTGAACAACCTCCACCAAAAGACTTCAACTCGGGAAGTTAATTTGCTCCTCTTCAAGCATTTCCAGAAAAAACATTCTTGTTCCTGCATACTTGACCTCCTGCATACAAGAGAAGAAATTGTAGCTCCATAATTTTGATAGATTAGTTCAAGAAAATCAGAGACTCTATCCATATGAATATCTATCAACAGGATTATCTGTATAAGCTCAATTCCAAACATCTATTTAAGCTTGAGCAGGTTCCATTCACCATTAGAAATCAAACTATCCACTGCATTATCCCCTGCATTTTGTGTAGATACAAATGCAGGCCATAAGCTCAATTTCTGTCCAATATCTAATTGTCTTCCATAATGTTGATAGAACTACCATTTGCTACTTCCCATTTCACCACTATTTTTAGAGATTTCTTACCATTAGATAAGATTTTACACGTTGTCGACAACCCTCCACCATTCACTGAGTCCTCCGTCCATTGCCCATAATTTGGATTTAACATTTGATACAAAAATGAGTCTTTCTCTTGAATTACTTTCCAAGCCAATTTGGCTCTTAAAGCATCCATTATTTCAATGCATGATCTGATTCCTCTGTCACCTAATTTCCTCAGTTTACACATTTTATTCCAACTAACAAAGTGCAAACCCAAGCTTCCATCTTGTTTATTCCAAATGAAATCACGGCAATGGTTCTCTATATCTTTAAGAATACTTTTTGGAACTAAAGAATAAGAACAATAGAATTTTGGAATAGATTACCAAAACTAATTTGATTAGCAAAATTTTTCCAGCCAGAGATAATTTCTTGCTACCCCAAATCGCAGTGAGCTTCATAGCCTTATCTGTGATAAACCAAAAATCTACAGCTCTTAGTCTCCTCTTAGCCATTCTAACTCCAAGGTACATGAATTTTTTAACTGCTTTAAAACCCATAATTCTTTCCACATCCTTTCTCTTCCTTTTCTTTACATGCTTTCCAAACAACATTACAGATTTCTCAAAGTTAACCTTCTACCCTGTCCAGCTGCAGAACTCCATAATTGCTGATTTGATTTCTCTTACTTCCTTGACATTAGCATCAGAGAAGATGATAATGTCATATGCATATAAAAGATGTGGAATCTTAGGTAAATTTCTACCAATTCTGATTCCCTTTGCTACCTTATTTTGCTCGAATCTATTTGTCAACAACTGAGCACATAGAATGAATAAATAGGGTGAACGAGGCACCCTTGTCAAAATCCACTCTCCGCATAAATCCAACTTGAAATCTTTCCATTAATGATCAAAGAAAAACTCAGACTTTCCACACATTCCATGATCCACCTGGAGAATCTATCCGGAAATCCAAAGTATTCCAAAACACTTTTAAGAGTGTTCCAACTCATGCTATCATAGGCTTGTTCCAAATCTACTTTGAATGAAACCAAACCCTTGGATAATCTCAAACTCCTGAAATTCTGAAAAGCTTCTTGTGCCACTAGAATTTGATCCCCCAAGCTTCTCCCATTGATAAATGCGGCTTGTTCCACAGACACCAACTTATGAATCATTAACTTCATCCTGTTTAACAGAATTCTTGCAATCACCTTGTAAATGGATCTGCACAAACTAATTGGTCTATATGAATAAATTATTTAACAATTAATTTTCTCTTATTAAAAACTCTAAAAGATTTTCAAAAATTGAACATCCTAAGAATATAACATCATCAGACTTACAATCAAATTTACCTAATGGATCCTTATCATTATTTAAAATAAAATACTTACATCAAAAAGCATGTAAATGACTAATCTTAGGTTTCTTTTCAAAGAATATTTCATAAGGGATCTTTTTAAGAATTGGACTTAAATAAACTTTATTTGTAACATAACATACAGTGTTTATTACTTCTGCCCAAAAATACTTTGGAAGTTTATATTCATCTAACATTGATATTATTAATTCTACGAAAGTACGATTCTTTCTTTCAACTATACCATTTTTTTGAGGAGTCCTAGGAGCTGAAAATTATGTCTAATTCCATTTTTATTAAAAATAAATTTCAAGTGATTTATTTTAAAATTCTCCACCATGATCTGTTTGAATTTTATGAAACAAATAACCTTATTCTCTTTGAATATACTTAGAAAATTTTCTAAAATAATCAAATGCATTATCTTTGTTAGCTAAGAATAATACTCAAGTGTATCTTGAATAATCATCTATAATAACAAATCCATAATTCTTACCACCTAAACTAGTTGTGTTAAATGGCCCAAATAAGTCTATATGTAATAATTCTAAAGGGTTACTTGTAGAAACTATATTTTTTCTCTTGAATAAACTTTTCATATGTTTACTGTGAATACATGCATCACGTATAGAATCAAAATGAAAATTAATTTTGGTAAACCAACTACTAAATAAAGTTTAGAAATTTTATTTAAAGTGTGGATATTGGCATGACATAGCCTTCTATGCCATAACCAAGCATAATTATTTGTAGATTTCATGCAAAGTAAATTCAAATTAACATCATTTGTATTCTCTAAATCAATTAAATAAATATTTTTATGTCTATTTCCTATAAGTAAAATAATTTCATTATTTCTAATAATGCATTATGATGCATAAAAAGAAATATTTAAACTTTTATCACCTAATTGACTAATTTATATTAAGTTATGCTTTAAGCTAGAAACAAATAAGACATTTTTCAAAGTAATAGAGTTCTTATATATGGATCCAATGCAAATAAATTTTCCCTTTACATTATCTCCATATGTGACATATCCTTCATCACTTGATTCTAATGTAGAGAATTTTGCTTTATTTCCCATCATATGTCTTGAATATCCACTGTCCAAGTACCACATGCCTTCATTGATTTTACTTTGAAGGCATTCCTACAAAATAAAATCAAATGTTAACTTTTGGAAGCCAAATATTTTTGGGTCCAAATTCTAAATGAGCAGTATGATATATATGGTATATGAAGTGCTTGTATTTTTTGGAAACCATACAAAGGATGATTATTTAGCATTATGTGATTTACGGGCATAACAATCAAATGATATATGCCCTTTTCTACTATAATAACTACACAAAATATTAGTGTTTGCATATGGCTTCGCATGATGTCTATGTAACATATAAGAAAAATTTTTATTTGATGTTGTACTTGTTAGAGCTTTATAATAAAAATGCGATTTCATCATAAATCTAATCTTTCTTTTAATAGATTATTTTCTCTTTCAAGTTTACAAACAAGTAAAGAATGATCTAATAAAGAACTATTTTTATTTTTCAAATCATCACATTCATTTTTTAAATCATTAAAATGCATATCTAAATTTTTATACTCTTTTTCTGAAATATTATATTATATTTTTAATTTTTTATACTCAATAACTAATTCATTAAAAGCATCATCTAATTCTTCATAAGATATATCATTACATACCTCTTGAGAATCATGATCCGATTCTCCTCCTGCCATAAGGCAAATGTTCACCTCTTCATTTGATGAACTTGATTCAACTAAATCTAGGTTGGCCCATAGAGCCTTCTTCTTCTTCTTGAAATGTTTTGTTTCTTTCTTGTCACTCTTTCTCTCTATATCCATCTCTTTCTTCTTTGAATAAATAAGATCTGAACAATCTCCTCTTATATGTCCACACTTCTTGCAATGGTAACAAATAATCTCTATAATGTAGAAAATGTTTTAGTTTAAAATTTATAATTTTTGGATTTCTTATATCTTTAATTTTTCTTCCTTATTAAGCTTACAAGTCTTCTTGAAAGCATGGCCACTTTATCGCTATCTTCATTTGAGCTTGATGAACTAGGTTCATCATTATCATCAACCTATAAGGAAATAGTTTTACCTCTGTTTCTCTTTCTTAGAAGGGCTATCCAATTTATCCCTTTGAGCTATAACCAATTCATGTGCTATCAAAGAACCCAAAGCTGATCAAGTTCATAAGTAGATAAATCTTTATCGTCACTAATTACAGTTACTTTAGCATCCCATTCTTTGAGAAGGAATCTAAGAATCTTATAGACTAAGTCTTGATTCTTATATTTTCTTCTAAGAGAATGTAATGTATTAATTATTTTCATAAACTTAATATACATATCAGAAATAAATTAAAAAGGAGACATACAAAATAATTCATATTCATGAACAAGTCTACTTATGCGAGCATCTCTTACCTCACTAATACATTCATAAGTTATAATTAATTTATCCCAAATTTCTTTTGCTGAATTTAACATGGAAATTTTCATATAATCATCTGAAAGAAGTGCACAATGCAAAGTATTATATGCCCTAGAATTTAACTCATCTAATTCCCTCTCTAATGCAGTCCATTCATCAAAAGATTTTTTAATTTTAATTCCATTAATTCTATTTTTCCAATAATCAAAAGGAACATTATCCAACAATTGATGACGATGAGTTGATTGTCCTTCAGGAAGTAAACCCTTTAGAAAACCTTGTGCCATAATTTATAAGTGGATCTACTATAGGATGTTATGCTAAAATTAAAAGAGACAAGGCTTTGATACCAATTGTTGGATGACTATGGCACCCATGGGAGGGGATGGATAGGGTATTAATATTTGATTAAAAGAAGGAAATTAAATAAATTTAAAGGTATTTTGAAAAGAATATGAATCACACAATTTTTTTTAAAGACAAGAAAAAAATGAAAATAAGATGCACATATTTTTATGTGGTTTGTCCCAGATTCCAATCCAACCTACGTCCATGCTAGCTAACTCTTGGACTAGAATTCACTAATCCTAGGTTTCCTTTGCAAACCTCACTTATTTAAACCAAAAAGTTCTTTCCAACCTAAGTACTCTCTTATACAGGCGAGTACAACCCAATCTAATTATAATTTAAAAATTTCACTAAGCCAAATAGCTTAGATCAAGAAATGAAAAATACAATTTGATGAAAATAAACAAGCTCAAATTAACTTGCAATAAATATAACACAATATTTGCGACTATCTTACAAATTAATTTTAATCACCTCACTACTTATAAAAGAAATATTAATTTTGTTCACTTTAAGATAGATTTATATTTTTTAAAATATGAAATAATATTTTAAATAAAAATATATTCTTGCTGATTTAAATTTTAACTCTTCAAATAAAAATTAATTAGATTTTTTAATGGAAATCTTATGACACATTAAGGAAGAATAATTACTTTCTTAGCTAATTTTATGGATTTAAAAGATGTAATATAGAAAATTTAATATAAAATTTCCAACTAGTATTCACCAAATATAAATATGTTCTAGAAAGAATATATGGGTGAAAGCTAAACACAAAAAATTAAAGATTTAGTGAAGGAAAACAAACTCAAGAACTCCAAAAGATGTTACTCGATTTTGTGTGTTGAAGATTTCCAACCAAGAATTCGATCTCTCACTTGAAAAGAGCTCTTGGAATAAAAATCAAAGTTTCTCCTCTCAATATTTAACATATAAAGAGGAAATCAAGAATGGAAGAATTGCTAGATATTTCCTTTTTGAGCAGCTCTTACATGAAGATGAAGAGAGGTATTTAAAAAGGAAGGGTAAGTAAAGTCAAATTTGAATAAAATATTAATATAATATTAATATATCAATTAATAATATTATATTTGATTAAGAATCATTTATATTAAATATATATGAGATTAAAATGGCTATAAAATGGTTAGCCACATGGGAAAGTCAAAAAGTCTTCATATACATCCAAAATAAGGCAAAAACGGCTACCAAAAGATTATATTTAAATCATATAATGTTTAAAAATTCACTATAAATTCAAACGAGATCCAAATAAGTTGTATAACCTATCAATTTTATCAACAGAATTCAAGAAATCTAACACAATAAAAATTAGACCACATTTCTATCGAATTAATATCATATTCACTAAAATAAAACTCATGTATATTTTTTTAAATATTTAAGGATATATTGATTATTAATATAATAATATTATGTAATTTATACAAATTATTCATACAATAATAAATAGTTGTGAAACAATTCAATTTAAAATAAATATATAAAAAAAGTTTTACCATATAAGCTTATTTCCTGTAATTTCAATAATTATATATCTTTCCAAATTTGATAATAATTATGCATTAAATGAAAGTTATAAAATTTATTTAATAAAGAAATCTTATAGATTTCTACATCAAGATTAACATATAATTTATATATATTTAGATTGTGAGTAAATCAAATCATGCAAGTAAATATTAATGGAACACTAACATACTCCTATGATAATATAAAGTCATTCAAGTTGTCCATTTTGGTTCATCTTAATCTCAACATTTGATTGAACTTGAGTTGTGCAATGAAAATCTCATAAGTAATTACTATACATATCATTACACATGAAATACTTAGAACACCAAATAGAACATCCAAGCATTTATTTGTTATCATCAAAATCTCTAAAATAGGTAATGTGGTAGATAATATCAATAATTTTACTGTATGAAATGAGTTTCAAATAGATTACATCTAGAGTATCAAATGGGTGCATACCAATTTGTCCAAACATACATGTAAATTTTTTGAACTGTTCGTACTTCATAAAATTGGGTTTGTATAGATAATGTTTAGAGTTTGAAATTGACTCATCAATTTTTATACCAAATAAAGCATGATTTATTTAAACTGATTATACTGTACAAAATGAGTATCGTATAGTACACCAACTAGTGTACGAAATGCATTCATACATAATTGTACCATAAAATTTGGTTCTATTTTGTACTGATCGTACTATACGATGGCAGTTCATACATACGACTATCAGAGTATGAAATTTGTTCATGCAGGATCATACGAGCATTTTTTGAACTGATCATACGTATGTGCTTGATCATACTATACGATCCATGATGTTCAAATTGAAAATTTTAATTTTATGGATGGTTTCTTATGTCATTCATATATAAGAGTTTTTAAAATTATCTGTCTAAGAACTTCTACTTCAAATTTCTTTTGAGAGTGCATTTGGAGAGTGTTTGGTGAAAGTACGAGATACGATAAGAGGGGGTGAATTAGATATTTAAAAACTTTTTTAACGAAGAGAAAAATATCTTTATAACTTGATACAAAAGTGAATTACATTCATGATAAAAAGATAAAATATTAATTTTACCCATGCAGTTTATCACAATAAAAATAAATATAGAAATAAAGTATAGAAAAAAATAAAGGAAAGAACACACCATATTTATTGTGGTTCGATCAACCTTGACCTACGTCGACTCCCTGGAGCCACCCTCTGAGTATTGTACTAAACCTTTAGTGACTCTCCTTTAGCCCCCACAGCTAGGTAGAGAAGCCCTTATAAAATTACTTCCACCTTCCCCGATCTGACGGAGCTGCTAGGTCCTTTGACACTAAAGAGATATTTTTTTCCCAAAACTTTCCTCAAGACAAACTTTGAATCCGATGGTGCTGAGGTGCAAGCTTGCTGGAGAAACCATGTGAAATCTCCTCCATACTCCCTTAAAATCCTTTCTAAGGATATTCTCCCTCTCTCAAACTCCACCTTTGTCTCTCTCCCTTTCAAGTTCTCTCTTTAAGTTTTCTCCAAAAAAAAAGCTTCAATGGCTGCCAAAGATTCTTATAAAGTCTTATGAGAAAGCATATATATAGAGGGTTTAAGAAAATCATAAAAAAATAATTTATCCATAAAAAATCATACAGTATAATTGCATGATCGTCTAGTAGGATGTGCATAATTTAACCTGTTAGTACTGTATGATCTCCAGTTAATACTATATGATTAGTTCAATTTGCCTTGTCATACTATACGATCTCCAGTTAGTACTATACGAATAGTTTAATCAATATGCAGTTCATCCAGGATGAAACATGGGATGACTAAAATCGTCTATGTTGATCGTACAGTATGATCAAGTTCAAACAGTATAATTAAAATATCAAAATTAAGCCAATTTGATTTACAATCATGTGATTAAATTAGGAAATATTTTAAACATCATATAATATGATCGGGTTCTTACATTATGATTAGAATAACTTTTCAAATTCAAGTTTTTGCCTAATTTATTGAACGACGAGCTTTCTAATTATAACAAATCATCCAGTACAATGTGGTGTTTGTACTATACAATTAGATATAATTCAAAAGTATTTTTTTTAAGAAAATAAAATATTTTAATTAATTTCTATTACACCAGATCATATATTATGATCCATAATATCATATAGTATGATATACAAAAAATTAAAATATTTAAAATCATTTTTTCTCCCCTTGTGTGTGTGCACAGTCACCAAACAAACATACATCATTACAGACTTGACTCAAGAAACTAAAAATAAATAAATGAAAATTACATATTCATTTAACATAACATATTCAACCCAATCTTGAGCCTTGAATCTTCAAATAACGGTGCATGATATACTTGAAATATTACTCAACACATAAACAAATATGCACTACAAATACTAGGAGAAATAAAGAAGTAATCAATATTATTTGTTATCATCAAAATCATAAGCTCGGAAGCCTGAGTTATAATAATCTCTCCTTTTTTGATGATGACAAATAATATTGGTTTAATTTGTAATCTAAAAATATTTTACTCTAAACTCCCTCTCATTAAAAGAATTACATAAAAAAATATGGGAAAACTTTTTTTTTTTTTGACAAAAATATTTAAAGCTAAATAAAAAAAAATTAAAAAATAAAATATAAATGCAATTAACCATAATATATTCTCCCCCTTTGATATTATCAGAGAGAAGAGATAAAATAACATTTATAATTGAAATACATGTAAAAAAATATCAGCATAATAAAGAAACTAAAACATGAAATTATGCTTAAAATATAATAAAAAATTAAATACACAAAATAGATAAACAAACATACAAGAAACATAAATAAAACATATAAACAAACCTTAACATGCTTATACCTCATCATGTTACTCCTATTTTGATGATTCAGAAGCTAAGTCAGCCTAGGATATATTTTGCTCTTTATCTTTTCCCCATATTACAATTAATTTATTTTTACTTTTTTCCCTTTTAAGAAGAGTTTTTAAGTTCGGGCATTCAAATTTTAGATGTCCGGGTTTCCTACACCCAAAGCAAATAAAATCAGAAGAAAACTTAATATTTTTAGCATTTTTTCTTTTGCTCCACTTCTATTGATGCTTATGCTTGTGCTTCAATAGACTTTGAATTTATTTGTTATCAATTCTATCTCCTTACTCTCATCATCTACTATGCCACATTCATCTGTATCTTTGACTTTTAGCACTATAGTATTCTCATCACTTGCATCGAAAAATCTTTGACTAACAATTTGCTCGTAGGCAATGAGTGAGTATATTAGATTGTCTATAAAATAAGCATTAAATATTTTGATTCATATATATCTATAACATTGGCATCAAATTTATTAAGTAGAGAACATAAAATTTTGTTTACCTTCTTAAAGTTTTAAAGTTCTCTACCTAAACTATGAAATGACATCATAATTTGAGGAAACCTAGTATACATGTCTAAGATCATCTCATAAGGTTTCATGTTGAAAAGTTCATAATCATACATTAGAATATTCAATTTAGATTGCTTGACTTCACTAGTACCTTCGTATGTAGTGCATAGTCTATCCCACATTTCTTTGTCAGTAGTACTATAGAGATTCTCATGCAATATTTAGAATTTAATGCAAAAAAAAAAAAAAAAACAGATCAAGCATTTAGCTTTGAGTTGAGCGTTGATTTGTTCTATTCTATTCCATTCAGTAAAAGGAATATTAATTTTTACTCCATCTATAATATGTGATGGTATAAAATAGCCAATTTGAATCATATGCCACATTCGATAATCAATTAATTGCAAAAAATTAGACCTACAAATATTCCAAAAATAATAAAAAATATATTTTCAAATAAAGGTGGTCACGATGTTAGAATTTCCAAAATGTGCCATGATCATTTTTCTCAAGGTTTTCTAAAATACTATTTTTAAGACCCTGCCTTGATACCACTTAAAAGTACGAGATGCACTTTGAGGGTGTGAATTGGATATTTAAATACTTCTTTAATGAAAGAAAAATCTTTTAATAACTTTAGGTAGAAGCGAATTACATTCATGATAAAAAGATAAATTATTAATTTCACCCACACAGTTAATCACAACAAAAATAAATGCAGAAATAAAGTATAGAAATAATAAAGAAAAGAATACACCAAATTTATAGCGGTTCGGTTAAAGCTTGATCTATGTCCACTCTATGGAGGCACCCTTCAAGTATTTCACTAAAACTTTAGTTACTCTCCTTTAGCTCCCATAGCTAGGCGGAGAAGCCCTTAAAATTACTTCCACCTTCCCTAGTGCGGGGGAGTAGCCGAGTGCTTTGTTACCAAATAGATCTTTTTCTTCTCCAAACTTCCCTCAAGACAAACCTTAAATCTGATGGTACTGAGGTGCAAGCTTATTGGAGAAACTATGTAAAATCCCTTCCACACTCCCTAGAAATCCCCTGAACGGATCTTCTCCCTCTCTTAAACTCCACCTTTTACTCTCTCCCTTTCAAGTTTTTCTTCAAGTTTTCTCCAGAAAAATGAATCTTTAATGGCCATAAAAGACTCTTACAAAGTCTTATGAGAAAGCATAAATAGAGGGCTTAAAAAACCCCTAAAAAGTTACTTTAGCTGTCAAAGATTATATGATATGATAGCATGATCATCCAATAGGATGTACAAAATATGACCTATTAGTATTGTATGATTTCCAGTTAGTACTATACGAATAGTTCAATCAACATGTAGTTGATCTATGACAAAACATGGGACTATCAAAATCAAAGACTGTACAAATTAGATCATACTGTATGAACAAATATCAAAATTAAGATGATTTGATTGACTAATCACAGGATTAAATTAAGCAATATTTTAGACATCTGACAGTATGATCAGATTCATATAATATGATTAGAACAACTTTTCAAATTCAAATTTTTGCCTAATTTAATGGATGATGGGCTTTCTAATTATAAAAAATCGTTCAGTATGATGTGGTGTTCGAACTGTACGATTAATTATAAGAAAAAATTAAATATTTTATTTTATTTGTATTATAAAAAATCATACAATATGATCCATATTATACAATATGATGTACAAAAAAATAAAATATTTAAAGTCATTTTTTCTCCCCCTTTATGTGTGCACGGTCACCAAGCTAACATACATCATTACAGGACTTGACTCAACAAATTAAAAATAAATAAAGGAAAATTATAAACTCATTTATCATAATATATTCTACCCAATCTTGAGCTCTGAATCATCAAATAATGGTGCATGGTGTACATGAAATATTAGTCAACACATAAACAAATATGCACTACAAATATTAGGAGAAATAAAGAGGTAATCAATATTATTTGTTATTATCAAAATCATAAACTCAGAAGCCCGAGTTGCAACATTTGGGTGAGTTTTCTTGTGTTTAGAGAGCAAGAGATTTCTTAAGAGGGAATTATGAGGGGATTCACAAGGTTGACCAATGGTGAGTATCTCTATCTTGTTCTTCAAAGTTCTTCCCTACATTCTTGAAGACTCTTGGAAGAAGATTATTAAAGGACCACCGGTACTCTACCTTTACTAGGAGGAATTTTTATTACATCCGGTAAAAATACCAAGCATACTGAGTGTACCGAGCGTCTGTACCGAGCACTTTAGTGACGCGGCATTTTTTTATTGGTTTTCAGATGCATTCGGTAACCTGACAGAATAATCACTCCACTAGGAGGGTCTAAAAGGATGACGGTACTCTGCTGATACTAGGAGAGTATAAAAGGATGGTAATACTCTGCCAACACTAGGAGAGTGTAAACGGATAATAATACTCTACCAACACCAAGAGGGTTTGAAAGGAAAATGGTACTCTGCCACACCGGGAATTTGTGAAGGAGAGGTTAATTATAAGGACTTCTCCACCTTATTATGGGAGCAAAAGGAGAGTTACTTTGGTATTGTATAATACCTGAAGAGAGAGTCTTTAGGGAGTTGACAAGTTCATTTTGTGGTTAAAAATTTTATTTTGATAAATTTTATTGTGCTACAAAAATTATAAAAGTTGTTTTTTAAAATTTTTAAGAGATTTTTAAATTATCAATTCACCTCCCTCTTAGTTAGCCTTTGGACAATTGCTTTAGGTCTAACAACCTATTTAGACTTTCAAGTGGTATCCGAGCCTACTTTAAAAAGTAAGTTTTAAAAAACTTTTTGAAAATAATAATGGCTACTTTTGGAATCCATAACACACCCAAAAGGATATTCAATCACTAGACCACTATTGTTTGATAACATCCCTTTTAATTTTTGGAAAATACGTATGTCTAATTTTCTTCAATCGCTTAACTATCGCATGTGAATTTTAGTATAGAAAGGCTATACTAGACCAACTAGGCTTGTAGATAGTATTATAATTGAAACACCATTTACTGGTTGGACTGTAGAAGAAAAAGACTTAGCTTAGTTAAATTCTAAATATTTAACAAATTTTTTTTGAGCACTTAAATCTGAAGACTATATATGTGTCTCAACCTATAGAACTGGAAAAGAAATTTGGGATAGGTTTTGTAAAACATATGAGGAACTAATGAGGTGAAATAATATAGATTGAACATTCTACTACATGATTATGAAATTTTTCACATGAAATCGAATGAATCAATCATTGACATGTACACTTGTTACACACAAATAGTCACCTCATTGCATGCTTTAAGTAGGGAATTAATGAATGCTAAAAAAGTAAATAAAATTCTTCGTTGTTTGCCTACTACTTATGATGTAAAGATAACTATTATAATTGAATCAAAAGACTTAATTATTTATTCTATTGACAATATTCTTGGATTACTAATTGCCTACAAGCAAGGAGTGACTCAAAGACAGATTAATGCATGTGAAAAGTGGAAGGAAAAATGCAAAACATTGAAAGTGGATGAATTAGATAGTGGTTAGTCTTAGCCTGATGATGAAGTTGATACTGACTTAATGACAAGGCAATTCAGAAGTTTTCTTAAGAGGAAGCAAAGAAGATGTCAGCAGTGGTAAAGATAAGTTCCACAAAAAGTTTAAAGATTCTAATGATATAATTTTTTATTAAATATAGGAAGCCTAGACACATCAAATATAAATACTTAAATCTTAAAGCTATTCCAAACAAGGAGAAGGTCAAGGAGAAAAGCAATGTAAAGAAGGGAAAGAACAGATTCGAGAGAGCATTTTAGGTGGACTCGGCTTTAGATTCCTCAGAAATAAAACCAGAGGAGGAAGTAACAAACATGTGTTTAATGGATAATAAGCTTGATCAGTTAGATCAAGAATAGGTATGTGACTTAACATATAAAGAGTTATTTGATGTTTCTGAGAAAATTCATACAATTTATAGGAAACTCAAACAGCTGCATGCTAGGTTGAACATAAAATTTTTAGAATTATAAAAAGAGCATAAAATCCTTAGGAAGGATCAGGCATTTATTGATAGCAACCACATGAAATTATTAGATGAGTTTAATGATTTGAACAAAAAGCATGAATTATTAAAATCATTACACACTGAACTTGAAACTGATTTCAAAACATTTATGGATGAATATGATGGTAGAGAGCAATATTTGAAAGTTGACAATACTATTTTAGAAAGTGATAACTCATATTTTAGAGAGAAAAAAAAAGTTATGGAGAAAAATAGGATTCCCCCAACACTTGAAGAATTTTCTAATCCTGATCTAAAGCCTAAAATTTTAAAAAACCTAGGAAAAGATAATATAATTCATGTTGATTAATAAATCCATTTCCTGAAGTGAAATATTTTTCTTGTGGATTGATTGGGCATATCTCATACACTCATACTATTCATAATAAAACTCATTTAATATAGAGACCTAGGATGTATAAAATAAATCATATCAAACATGCATCTAGATTATTTTTACTAAGAGGAGAACCCAAACTTTTTTGGGTTCCCAAGTATAACATTTGATTATCTTATAGAAATACTCTCATACAAGACCTCATGAGAGCATTTAGTACCTGGATAGTGGATGTTTAAAGCATAAGACTGGAGATATGACATAATTCATATCGTCAGAAGTCATGAATGGACGCAAGATTACATTGGAAGATAATACCACTAGAAAAGTGGTAGCATATATGATTAGAACTTTGAATAATTTTTACATTGAAAATATCTTATTGGTATAAGGCTTAAAGTATAACTTGTTGAGTATTACTCAGCTATATAATAAAGGTTATATTATAAAATTTTTTCCCACAAGCTACATAATAAGCCAAAATGGAATTGATGTATTACATGGGAATAGGGTAAATAATGTGTATATACTTCATTTAAATTATATTAAATCTTTTAGTATCATTTGTCTCAAAATAATTACTGATGAATCATGGTTATATCATAGGAGACTTTGTCACACAAGCATGAAAAATCTTAAAAAAATTATCCAAAATAAATTGGTTAGAGGAATACCCAAACTAGACTTTACTAAAGATCACCTATGTGATGCATGCTAATTAGGAAAATAGGTGAAGTACATCTTTTGTTATATTAAAGATCTTAGAACTAGAAAACCATGGGAAATAATTCATATGGTTCTTTTTGGACTTGTTAACACTGTATGTCAAGGAGGTAAGGTGTTTGGATTTATGATAGTTGATGATTTTTCAAGATTCACTTTGGCAAAATTTTTATTTCATAATAGTGAATCATTTAAGGAATTTAGAAACTTTTGTGCTTGGATTCAGAAAAAATTAGGATGTGAGATTTTATCAATTTAAAGTGATCATAAAGGACAATTTAAAAATGAAAAATTTGAAAATTTTTGAAAAGAGAAAGGAATTGATCACAATTTTTCAGCACTTAGGACCGCTCAACAGAATGAGGTAGTAGAAAGAAAGAATAGAATATTAATTGAAGTTGCTTGAGCCATGTTAGCAGAATAGAGCAAACATTAGATCAAAATTGAGTAAGACACCCTATGAACTTCTTAAGGGTAGAACACCTAATTTTTCATATTTGTATGTTTTTGGATGTAAGGTGTTCATTAATAATAATGGTAAGACTCCTTTAGGAAAATTTGATCTAAAATCTAATGAAGGAATTTTTCTTGGACATTATAGTGTTGGCAAATCCTATAGTTTTTTAACAAGAGAACTTTGGTAGTTGAGGAGATCACACATGTTGTTTTTAATGAATCTAGTATTTTAGAAGATCCAAGGTTGGAAGAAGATCATATTGAAAATATCTCCTAAGGAATTGAAAAGATAAATTTAGAAGAAGATGTTGGAAAATAAAACCCTTTTCCTAGAGAATTGAGATTTTCTAAGAATCACCCTAAGGAATTGATTTTATGTGAACCTAGTGAGGGTCATAGGACTAGACATGGACTTAGTAAAGAAATGAATCATTCTAGTTTTATATTGATGATTGAACCCACTAATATAAATTAAACACTTATAGAGTTTTTAGCCATATAAGAAGAATTAAATCAATTTGTTAGAAATGATATTTGGAAATTAATTGAAAGGCCTAAGGATCAAAGAGTTATTGAAACTAAGTTGGAGTTCAAAAATAAAATGAATAATTCAGGACTTATGATTAGAAATAAGGCAAGATTGGTGGTTAAGGGGTATAATCAAATAGAAGGAATTGATTTTAAAGAAAATTTTTCTCCTTTAGCCAGACTTGAAGTAATAAGGGTTTTGTTAGTCTTTTCTTATTTTAAAAGTTTTAAATTATGTCTAATGGATATTAAAACTTCCTTTCTAAATGGAGTGATACAAGAGGATATTTATGTTGAGCAACCTCTAGGTTTTGAAAGTTCTAAATTCCTTAATCATGTGTTTAAATTAAAAAAGATATTATATGGGCTGAAACATGCACCTAGGGCTTTGTATAAGATGTTAAACACTTTGCTATTAGAAAGGTCATTTGTGAAAGGAAGTGTGGTCACCATTCTCTTTTTGAAAAGGATAGGAGATGAAATACTCATTATTAAAATATATATTATTGATATCTTGTTTAGATCTACAAATAAAAATATTTGTGATGATTTTTCAAAAATAATTAGTAGTAAATTTGAGAAGAGTTTGATGGGAGATTTGAGTTATTTTCTTGGTTTTAGAATAAAGCTAAATAATGAAGGAATTTTTCTTAGTTAGTAAAAGTATATTAAGGACATCCTCAAGAAATATGAAATGGATAATGCTAAACCAGTGACTACGCCAATGAGTTCCTCGGTGTAGTTGGATAAGGACTCTAAGTACAAATCTATTGATCAAAAGAAATTTAGAGGTATAATCAGATCATTGCTTTTATTGACTGTTAACAGACCAGATATAAGGTTTAATGTTTATTTGTGTGCTAGATTTTAATATGATCCAAAGGAATCACATTTGAAAATAGTTATAAGAATTTTGAGATATATTTTGGGAACTCAAAACTTAGGGATTTGCTATCTTAAGCATAGCTCTTCTTTTGAAATTATTAGATATTTTGATTTAGATTTTATATGATATAGGGTTGCTCGAAAAAGTACATCTAGAATTTATCAATTTATTAGAAATTTTTTAGTTTCTTAGTCTAGTAGAAAATATAATTCAGTAGCCCTTTCTACTTTTGAAGTAGAATAAATTGCCTTAGGTAGTTGTGTGGCACAAGTTCTTTGGTTAAAATAATAATTTATTGACTTAGGATTTTTTTTGACACAATTCTAATTTTATGTGATAATACTAGTACTATATGCATTTTGAAGAATCCTATTCAACATTCTAGAACTAAGCATATTGACATAAGGCATCACTTCATTAGAGATCATGTACCTAAGGAAGAAATTGAATTGCATCACGTAGCTACTGAGAATAACCAAGTAGACATTTTCACAAAACCATTGGCTTTTGACATGTTTAGCACTTTAAAGACCAAATTAGGTGTTATTGATCTTAATGCTTAAATTGAAATTCTTTAAACTTGATTTATTGTGTAATTATTTGTTTATTTTCTTAGGTTATTTGTTAGAGTTTATATGTTTGTCTGTTTTAGCTTTATTTATGATTGTTTGTTTTCCTTTTAGTATTTTATTTCTAGTCTTATTTTTAATTTTTGGCATGTCAATGAACTTAAGGTGGTTGGTTTTGAAAAGATTTTTGTTTATCATGTCTTGTTTTAAGTGTTCATTTTGTACTATATGAAATTTTTTTCATACTATACGAAGTAGCATGTACATGATAGGTTTTTGAGTTGAGCACACAAAATGAAGTTTTTATTGATTTTTATATTGTATGATGATGTCATTATGCTAACAACATGTGTTATTTTATTTTTACGAGTGGGGAGGGTTTTTCAATTAATGCCATTTATTGATCATATATTGTACGTATAAAATTATATTTCATCAGTATGATCCTGTTATCACTTTCTCATGGGAATGAACTTAACCGTCATAAAATGATCTTTAATATTTTGATCATCCAGGATAAATAGGTGTTCGTCTATACGATCCAATGGTCAAAAAGTTTGTATGAAAGGATGCCTCAGAATTGCGATTTTAAGAAAAGCTGTTTAATTTTTTTTTCGTATCCAATCATATGTATGAAAATATTTTTGACCTGCATGATTTGAAAATCATACGTAAAATTTAAATTTTGTACTATTTGATAGGTCATTTTTTCTTTAATTAGAAAGGTCTTGGATAAGTTTTTTTATTCACATTCTCATTCGTTCCAATCCTTCTCCAGTCTAAATCTTAGGAATGGATGACGGTAGCAAACAACCTCGTGCCTCTAAGGATTTGTCCTCCCAATCTAGTAGGGATGACAACTTTCTTTTAAAAGAGAATGAGGAAGCTTTGATAGGTATTTTACTGCAAAAATTACCCCATCTCAACTCTTGATTTAAAGTGACATTAACATTTTTGTTATGCCGCTTTTTGCCTTAACCCAGTTTTCTTTTTTCCTGACCCTCATCTATGTTTACCTAAAGAGACATTCCAAACTTTTGTAGCTAACTTGAAGATAAACCAAGATCACACCAGGATTACCTCTTATGTTTTCAAATAATGAGTAGAAATCACTAAGGAAGACTTAGGCAACTTCCTTCACCAAAGAAACTATGGAATTGGAGTGCACACCTTAACATCTAGAGCCAACTTTGATTGGACAGAAATAAATATAAATCTTAGAGGTGTTTCCCAAGTGAGTCATTTATCTCATGTTTACACTCTCAATCAAAATGCCAGGATTATCCAACATGTTTTGAGAACCTCAATTATTCCAAAAGCTAGTGATCACATAAAATTTACGCCTCTCTTGTTCACGATCACATATTTAATTATAATTTAAAAACCTTTTGATCAATACCAACTTTTTTATATTGGACTTTATCATAATAAGAGAAAGAAAAATGCGGCTTTAGGACATCTAGTTTCCTATATCTTAGAAAATAAGTAAAATCTTATCCATCCTAAACCACCCACTAAACTTCCTATTTTCTTTATTGATGCCTCTTTTAGGGCACTCTTTGGGCTATATCAAAGTTCTAAGGGAGATTATTCTATGGAAGAAGGAGTTCCTTCTCTAGCACCTGCACCTGCACTTGGACCCAATCAGAATTTCTACCAAGAAATGGTCTTGTTCTTTGATAGAATGACAACTCATTTTTATCAAAGCTTTGATCAAATTGATAATCACCTAAAACAAAAAGATGCTAGATATAATGAAGACATGGGTTAGATCTGAAGACAGTTTGACCTGGTTAACTTGCATGTAACTACGATCTGTAGTTACTTTTCAATAATCAACACACCACGTCCTCCAGATCAAGGCCCTTCTAATTTTTAATTGTACTTTTATGATGTTGTTACTGATGAGTTTTTGTGTTTTCCTTTATATGTATTTCGGTGATTTTAGTGGTTTTTTTATGTTAGTGATTTCATGTTTTGTTTTTGTGATTATGTTCTATGTGATGATGTTAAATGGAGAAATGTGTTCATATATACTTTTGAATGATAAATGAAATGATGAAATATTTTGTTGACATGTATTAAAATCTCACTTTTTGAAATGGTTATTTTTCTTTAGATAAATCATTTGTGAATGATATCTTGAATGAAATTTTAAATTGTTTTGCTCTACAAATGAAATTTCTTACAAAATTTAATCTTTTAAAATTTAAATTGAATTAAAACTTGTTGAATATTAGGAGATTAATTTCATGTTTGTAAAAACAAGTATTATTTAGATATAATTATTGCTAAATAGATGTCTTATCTATTATATTTTCTTTTTCAATGTGTTTATTTTTTATTATTATTGGAATTTGAATTAAATATTGATATTGGAAAGACCAAAAAAGTTAAAAAAAAAAGGAGAGAGACACAAAACGTGAAAACATTGAAATGATGCATAATGTTCGCAAAGTGAAAATATGCACAAAAATTAAAAGTTTACAGTTAGAACTCTTATCTATTATTTCCTTGAGAAAATTTCTTCAAAAGGTGAAATTTGAGTTCTCTGTTCATGCATTTTTAGCTCCTCTCAAATGACGTCGGAGGGACACCAGCCTCCCTCCGCTAGTTGTTACTTCAACATTCGCCCAGTTTCAGCTCTGTCTGGAAACCATTCCAGGCTTGATTCAAGTTTTTCTCCTCCTGCATTTGGAGATTTTGATCAAGATGCAAAATTATGGTTTAATAAAGATCAACCTCTAATCATAAATGAGGGCTGTTTATTGGTTCTTAAAAAACAAGCTGAAGTTGTAAGGAAAGGCAAAAATATTTTGATTGAAAGCTTTGGTAAAAACAAAACAAATTCTACTATTATCCGTGAATCAAATTTTGATGTTCATGCTACTTTGGTTATTCCTTCAACACATGGTTCAAAGAATAATTTATAATAATTTATATTGAAGATTATTTTTTCAAAACCTTGTGGTAATGTGGCGGCTAAACTTGGAGATACAAAGACCTATGAAACTAATCCTGTTAAGGAGTCTATTAAAGTCAAGATGGAGAATGATTTGGTAAGAAAGGATGTATCTATTGAACCTAATGAGATAAGGAATACAAATCGAAATAAATCAAGTTCTAATCTGAATACAGTCCATGAATGTGAATGAAGGGATTTGGGTAATTGAAATTTACAAACAAGTTGTCTAGATGTTCTGAAACTGGAACCAAATAAGGTGTTGAATAATGCTTGGAGAAAAAAAATTCTAACATAAAATTTCATTCAAGATGACATACCCTTTCACATCATAAGCATAGAGTTGAGGAGGCAATGGGGTATATTTAGCAAATTTCACTCAACATTACTTGGAATGGGATGGGTTTTTTGTGCTTTTGAAGAACCTGGATCGTTGGAGAAAGTTTTAACTACGAGACCTTGGTATGTAAATGGAAGCATTATTGGAATGGATAGATGTCCACCAGCATTCTTACCTACTTCCTTCAAAGGACTCCCTGTTCCTATGTGGATTCTAATGCCTAATCTCTCGTTACAATGCTGGGATGAGATTAATGTTTGCAGGATTGCATCCATGGTAGGAACTCCTTATCTGATTGATGGAAATATGTTCCAATAGGGAATGAGAGAATTCGCAAGCGTTTGTGTTCGTGTTAAACTCGATGAAAAGTTACTATTGGGAGCATGGTTTTAAGGTAATTTGGGTAAATTCTACCAAAATATCAAGTATGAGAGGTTACCTACCTTTTGTTTCAATTGTGGAAAGATAGGAAATTTAGAAAATAACTGTTTGGGAGGTGGTTTAATTCCTAGGAAAGGTCCTGATCACATAGAAAGCAAAGCTATGAAAGGGAATTATGTAGCTTCTCATAGAGAAAAGGAAGATTTGTGGTTGCTATTAAAGATGGGTATGGACCTTAGGTCCATGTTAAGTAAGGAAAGAAAACCTTTAGAAATTCAAAGCCAAAACTTATTCTGCAATAATTAAATAAAGGAGGTGCTATCAAAAATTTAGAAGTCTTAATAAATCCTTTTGCTGTAAAGACTTCAGGTGTTGCGGTTAAGTAATCTGCTGAAATAATGTTGGTGATTCCTGAAGCTGCTGAAATGGAATTAGTTACTAAAAGGAACCTTGATGCTACTAGACAGAACCTAGCTGCTCCTGTGAAATAAACTACAAAAATTTTGATCCAGGACTTGGGGACAAATACTAAAGATGTTGGTGGTATGAATGGCTCAAACGTAGCGAAATTCCAAAATAATTTGGATCTTCAAATGGCTGCAGGATCTGTTAATGGTATGGTCCCAAATTCTATTGGAAATTTTACTAAAAAAATAAATTTTATGTATTAAATGCTACTATTAAGGAAGGGGAGATTGTTGACGTGGAAAGGTCTCCTGGGAATTGTGTTGTCAAGGAAGTTAAATATTCTATTGACAAAATGAATATTGCTGTTGGGTTGAATGATGAGCTAAATATTAATGAAGGGAGTTCTTCTACTATTAAAAAGATTGGTGTTAAAAATTTGAAAGGGCTAGGACCAATCAAATTGGTTACCAGAAATAGAAGGATGCATAGTGATCTAAGGGAGAAAGTGGGGAACTCTTCCCCTCTTACCCATTAACGACTTCCATAGTTTTTTGGAATTGTAGAGGAACTAGGAAAAGGAAAGCTTCTCTATACCTCAAGGAGGTTGTGAAGGATCATGATGTCTTTTTTATGGGATTGTTAGAATCCAAATAAGCTTCCGTTGATAATAGGGATATAAGTTCATTAATCAATTCTCGATGGGACTTTTTCATAGTCCCTTTTGAAGGGTTGTTAGGAGGAATTATGGTGGTCTGGAAAAACAATATTACTTCTTTCATTGTGTTGGAATATTCTTCTCAATTTGTAATTGGTGAGTTGGATTTTCCTAACAAAGGAAGATGGAGGGTAGCTCCCATCTATGGTAGTACAGATGTCTATAAAAGAAGATCTCTTTCAAAACAAATGGAAACTTATTATGGTATTGATTTTCCTATGGTGATGGGTGGTGACTTCAATTGTTTACTTTTAAAGGAAGATAAGATGGGTGGAAGAAGATTTACTTTTTCTTTGGGATCAAAAGAAATGAAATCATTCTTAGCTTGAAATGATCTTCATGAGGTTGGTCTTGTTGGGCTGAAATATACATGGTGTAAAAACAAAATTGGTGCTGATCGTATCCTAGAAAGGATGGATAGATGTTTCGTGAACTCGCTGGCATTAAGCTTTTCTCATCGTTTGGTGGTTAGGAACATACCAAGAGTTACATCGGATCACTATCCTAGTATGTTAAATCCATTTCAAATTGTTCCTATGGCTAAAAGATCTATCAAGTTTGAGGATATATGGGCTTCCTTTCCAGCATCGATTGTAATTGTGTGGAATGCTTGGAATATGAAGACTTATGGAAGTTTTGCTCACATTCTTAACTTAAAAATGAATAGAGCTCTAAAGTCTTTATTCTATTAGAGTAGAGAAAAAATAAAATGTTTAAATCAGCTAAAGGAAACTCTTAAGAAAGATATCATGGATCTTCAATTGAAATAAGGGGATAATGGAAGCCTTTCAATTGAAGAGATTTGGTTACTAAAATCTAAAATAAATTAATTAAATTCTACTTTAGCTCGCTTACACACATGGTGGAGACAACGTGCAAAGGTTAAATGGATGGTAGAGGGAGATTGTAATTCAAGAATTTTTCAATCTTTTACTAGTAAAAGAAGAAATTCGAATTTCATTAATTGCATAAAAGGTGAAGATGGAAGTCTAGAAGAGGATAAAGATCAAATTGAAGAAATAATGCTTCAATTCTTCAAAGGAAAGTGGCGTGAAAGGAGGTGTGCTTTGGATGGGTGACCCAGCCCGTGGAGTTGTCTGGAGGAGGAGGATAAAAGGCTACTAAAAAAAGAATTCTCTTTGGATTAAGTAAAGTGTGTGATCAATCAAACAGGAAGATACATTACTCTAGGGATTGATGGCATATCATACTCTTTTATTAAGATTTATTTGACCATTATAAAAAATGATTTGTGAAATGCTTTGCACTAATTCTTTTATTCTGCTAAAATGTGTGATAGCTGGAAAGAAACTCTTATAGTATTGATTACCAAAGTGAGCAATACCATTACACCTTCCAACTACAAATCGATCAGCTTATGTAATACTATTTACAAAATTTTAGACTAGGTTTTATTGAACATAATGTCTTGCATCATTCCAAAATTGATTTCTAAGGAGCAAGTGGCTTTCAACAAAGAGAGATCTCTATATGGTCATGTACTTTTGGCTCAGGAGTTATTTCAGAAGTTCAGGTATTCTAAATCCAACAAATGTTTGGTCTCTTTTAAAATTTATATGAAATGAGGAATGATTCTTGTTGTATCCAAGTTAGTTCAAATGGCCCAAAGATATCATGCAGATGACATTATAATCTTCTCTAAAGCTAAGTTGAAGACGGTGAAGATGATTAAAGGCATTTTGAAGGACTTCTACGGTTGGACTAGACCAAAGGTGAACAATAATAAATCAGTGATCTTGTTTGGGAATTCTGTTATAAGAAGAAGGAAGAGAGCTATATCTCATACCATGGGTTTTAAAATGGTAAAGGAGTTCAATTATCTTGGAATCAAGATTGGTTTGAAAAGGCTTGTAAGAATGGATTTTCAATTCATCATTGATAAAGTTTTAAAGATGTTGAACTCTTGGGGAAGCAAATTTATTTCATTGGCTGGAAAGATAAACCTTGTGAAGTCAGTTGTGATTTCTTATCAAAATTTCCATTCAACACATTCTATGATTCCAAAGTGTTTATTAAATGAGATTGAAAAGTTACGTAGAAGTTTCATCTGGAATAAAAAGAATGGAGATTTAGGCCTCCATTATGTGAGTTGGAATACAATGTGTGAACCGGTGGAAAATGGTGGGCGCGGTTTGCAATCTTTCTCTAGAAAGGTTGGCCTATTAAGGGCTAAATTGGCGTGGAAATATACTCAAGACAAGGAGTCTTTGTTGCATAAAACCTTGTAAATGAAGTATGGTTATGTTTGGAAGAAAGTATTTTTCCAGCTTGGAAATTAATCTTGGATGGAGGTAAATTTCTCAAACCAATTGTTAAGTGGTGTGTTGCAAATGGTGATTCAATAGATATCTTTAATGATAATTGGGTCTTGGATAAAAATATTAATATGTGGCCTATGTTTTTTGTATCTATTGACATCAATGGATGAATTGGGATAGTAAACACTCTCATTTCAGAAGGAAGATGGAATATTGAAGAATTGAATAAGAATTTTCGCAAAGACCTTGTGGAACTGATCTGTAACATAGAAATTTACTCAAATCTTCATGAAGACCACCTTGAACTTATTCAAAATAAAATTGGGAAGTTTATATCAGTGCTAGCTGCTGCAGCATTGGAGGAATTCTGACCTGAACATGAATACTGGAAATGGATAAAGAAGGCTAAGCTCAATGCTAGAGTGGAAAACTTTTGATGGAGATTGTTTAATAATGCCTTACCGACCTTTTAGTTCCTATTATATAGAAGATTGCAAATAAATAACCTTTGTCCTGGAGGTTATAATGAGATTGAAGACTTGGATCATGTGACAAGTAAATGCAAAAAGCTAAATGAGGTGTTCTATTATTTGAATGAATGGGGCTTTGGTATTCCAATCTATTATTACTTTGAAGATATATGTATGGTTGTATCATCAAAATTCATTCTTGGTGAATTTGTTTTGTAACTCGGTGTACTTTACGTGGAAGGAAAGGAACGAATTGGTTAATGAGAAATCAGAGAGGAGCTTGATGTTCATTGCATTTGAGGTGATTGGTCATGCTACAATTTTTAAAGGGGATAATCTCTATAACTCGGGCCAGTTGGTTGCCAATCAACCTATGCTGTTGGATAACACTTGACATCCTCCTCCACCTGATTGGATCAAAATTAATTTATATGCTTCTTTGTTGCGATCTTACAAAGGAGGTACAAGAGGTGTTTTTCGAGATCATAAAGGCAGATTTTTTTTGTCTTTTGGCAAATATTGTGTTCAATGGGATATTGCTCAATTGGAGCTTTTAGCTATTCAAGCCATTAAAGATGTTGTTAAAGATTGGATGTTTAGGTATAAGGGAGTCATCATTGAAGGTGACAATGCCAACATCATCAAGTTCATACAAAATGTAATTAAAAAAGGTGAACATGGATTACAAGACTTTTCTTTTATCAAGAATTTTAATTATGTGATTTTTAATTGTATAGAAAGGAGTTGTAATAAGTTAGCGGATCTATATGCTATCTATGCTATTTTTATTCTTTTATTTGGGAAGATGTTGTCATGAATAAGGTTCCTCCTTCTTTTCTAAAAGTGTTAAAGAAGGAATCCGTAGGATGTACTTTGTTGGTTGGTCCTTTCTTTTTTAGTTATTAATGCATCTATTGCTTCTTCAAAAAATAAAAATAAAAAAAAGAGGCACAAAATTAGCCCAAGTAGAAAAGATGCACAAAGTATGCCACAAAAAAATTGAAAAGATACGTAATGTCACCAATTGAAAAATTCATATTATTCTTTCCATTTATCATTATATCTCTAATCTAAATCCATATAATCAACAATTTTTTTCATTATTGAATTAGAAAATAATTAATCTTTATTTTGTCATTTTTATTTAATTTGTCTAGAATGAATAATGAACTTGGTTAACTTTTCTTGTCTTAAGCAGTTTTTTGATTTAAAATTTGAAAATTTCCTTTTTAGCAAGAGGAATTTATTTTTTGTAATTACAATAAGTTTAAAATTTTCTTCTTTATCAACTACTTTGATTTATCCATAGAAATTTATCATTTCAAGAGATACTTCCCTTTTTGTTGTTGTCAAAAGGTGGAGTCATTAGTTATTGTTTGATGTTATTATTTGATGTCTGTGATTGTTTGATAATTTTGTGATGTATCTATATGCTTTGTTGTGTTAGTGTGTGTATGTTTTTTTGTTAGTGTGTGTACGTTTTTGTTATTGGTCATGTTGTTTTAGTAGTTTGTGGTTTTGATTTTCAAGGGGACCCTTGCTTTAAATTGATTAATCATTTAGGGGGAGCTTAGGAGCAAAATTTGCTTTAAATGTTAACTCATATAATTATTATTTTGCCATCATAAAAAAGGGGGAGATTTTTTGACTTAGTTTTCAAATCTGTACTTTTATATCATGTGAGTTTTTGATGATACCAAAATATTATTTTGTTGATTATTGTTTTCTCTAACATATATTTTAAAGGTCATGTTTTTATTATTTGTATGTAATAATATTTCAAGAAAATCATACTCCAGACTGCTGAAGATTTTAAGATAGATTAGATGAGGATTTATTATAATTGAAGTATGTACCTTTTTAATTTTCTTGAGTCTTAGAGAGTTTTATTATAATTGAGTAACCGTGAACACACATATTGGGGGAGTGAGTCAAAACTATTAGTTTTTAAAACAAAATGTATTGTATGATTTTGTAATCGTACTGGATGATGTGAACTACCATGTTCCTCCAGAAAGTAGTTTGTCAAATCATGCCTTAGAAAATTTTGATTGAACTGTTCATGTTGTACAAAGTTATATTTATACAAACATATCCAGAGTACGAAATGGCTACGTACCAGTTCATCCAAAAATAACTCACGATTTTGTGAACTGATCGTATTGTTTGAAATGAGTTTTGAATAGACAATATCCAGAGTATAAAATAGGTCCGTACTAGTTCATCCATATGAACAGGTAAATTTTTTGAAATATTCATACTGTACAAAATTGGGTTCATACAGACGACGTCTAGAGTATGAAATGGACTCATCCATTTTCATACCAAATGAAGCACGATTTGGTTAAACTGATTGTACTATATGAAATGAGTATCATACAGTTCGCCAACCATAGTATAAAATGCATTTGTACAAAATCGTACTAGATGAATTGGTTCAATTTTGAACTGATCATACTGTACGATGATAGTTCATACATACAACTGCCAGAGTTTGAAATTGATTCGTACATGATCATTCGGGCATTTTTGGACTGATTGTATGTATGATGTTTGATCGTACTGTATGATCCAGGAAAATCAAATTGAAATTTTTTAGTTTTAGTAGGTTTTTATGTCATTCATATATAAGAGCTCTTAAAACTAACTATCTAAGAACTTCTACTACAAGTTTCTTTTGAGAGTGCACTTGGAGAGTGTTTTGGACAGTTTCTTATAATTTGAGAGTGAGAGATTTCTTAAGAGGGAATTGTGAGGGGATTGACAAGGTTGCCCAATGGTGAGTATCTCTTGCTTGTTCTTCAAAGTTCTTCCCTAATTTCTTGAACACTCTTGGAAAAAGATTTTCAAAGGAGTACCGATACTCTACCAATACCAGGAGGGTATGAAAGGATGATGATACTCTATCGACTCTAGGAAGGTGTGCAAGGATGATGGCACTCTACGAACACTAGGAGGGTGTGAAAGGTTGATGGTACTCTGCTAACACCAGGAGGGTGTTAAAGGATTACGTTACTCTATCGCACTGGGGATTGGTGAAAGAGAGGTTAATTTTTAAGTCTTCTCCTCCTTGCTATGGGAGTAAAAGAAGAGTCACTTTAGTATAGTTCAATACCTGAAGAGGGAGTCTTCAAAGAGTTGATGTAGGTCTTATTGGGTTGAACTACTATAAATTTCTATTTTTTCTATCTTTACTTTTTACTATTTTTTATTTTCTCCAAGACAATTTTATGGTTAAAAAATTATTTTGAATTTTTTTTTTGTGTTAAAAAATCATAAATTAATTTTCTAAAATTTCAATGAGATTTTTAAATTACCATTTCACCCTTCCTCTTGGTTAGCCTTGGGATAATTGCTTTAGGTCTAATAACTTATTCATACTTTCATACACTAGCCTATTTCTAAAAAAGGTAGGAGATGAATTACTGATTGTCCAAATTTATTTTAATGATATTTTATTTGGATCCTTTGATAAAAACCTTTGTGGTGAGTTTTAAAAAATAATGAGTATGAAATTTGAGATGAGTATAATGGGAGAACTGACCTACTTTTTTAGATTTAGTATACGGTAGAATGATAATGGAACTTTCCTTAGTCAATCAATATATATTAAGAACATTCTTAAGAAATATGAAATGGATAAAGCTAGGCTAATCAACATTCCCATGAGTTCCACTTTTCAATTTGATAAGGATTCAAAGGGAAAATATATTGATCAAAAGAAACATAGCGGAATAATTGGATCGCTTCTTTACTTGACTATTAACAAACCTGATATTATGTTTAGTGTTTATCTTCAAGTTAAATGTTAGGCTGATCCAAAAGAGTTCCACTTGACTACTATTAAGAGAATTCTTAGATATTTTTTAGGAATTGTAGACTTAGGAATCTAGTATCCTAGACATAGCACCTCCTTTGAAATCATAGGATATTTTAATTCTAATTTTGTAGGATATCGAGTTGATAGAAAAAGTACTTTAGAACCTATCAATTCATAGGATAGTCCTTAGCCCCTTGGTCCAATAAAAAATAAAACTCAGTTGCGCTATTTAATGTTGAAGCAGAGTACATATCTATAGGGAGTTGTGTGGCCCAAGTCATCTTGTTAAAGCAACAAATTCTGGATTTAGATTACCTATAGGCACAATTTCAATCCAATGTGATAACACTAGTTTCATTTGTATTTCAAAGAATCCAATCCAACACTCTATGACCAATCATATTGACATAAGGTATAACTTAATTAGGGGCCATGTTACTAAAGGAGACATAAAGCTACACCATGTAGCAACTGAAAACCAACTTGCTGATATCTTTACAAAACTACTAGCTTTTGAAACATTAAGCATGTTAAGAAAATGATTAGTTTTAATAGATAATCATGCTTGAAATTGATTCCTTTTGCTTATGTTTATGTCTTTCTATTTTATGTACATGTATGTTTCTTTTTAAGTGTTTTTGTTTTATAGTTTTTTTTTCCAAGTTTTTTTTTTTAACAAAAAAAAAAGGAATCAAATCAATTCTCACTTATGATATTAATTGCATGCACACTTGCTACAGGAGATCAATGGCTGACATATTCACAAAACCTCTAGCATTCAACACCTTTAGCACCTTGAGGACTAGATTAAGGTGTCATAGATATAACTGGCAAATAAAAAAAAAAAAAAAAACAAAACAAAAAAAAATCTTCTAAGGGTGCTCCTGATCATCACACACTCACCGCACAAAAAGCATTAAATTTGACTTTGTATTATCGTACTGTACGATACTCCGATCGTACTGTACGATATACTATAATCTGCACAGAGGACACTAAACGGCAAATTTCTTCTCTGTTGATCGTACTGTACGACCTACATCGTACTGTACGATAAATTATTGCTCATCGTAATGTATGATATCTCCTCTACATACCGTACGATCCACGTCAGCGAACGGATCAGGATGAATTAACTCTGGTTGGTACGATATTATTGATGATCATACTGTACGATACCTATCTCGCACTGTACGATCCACCTCAGCAAAAATGGTATGAGCACGAGTTAAAGCTGTTCTGGTACGATATTATTATTTATCGTACTATACGTTACACCTATTCGTCACAGTACGAAACTTTCATCAAAAGTCATAAAGACGACCATTGGACGATCGAAATTCTTTTGATCGTACTATACGATATATATCGTTACTGTATGATTTGACCATCTTTTCTCGAAACAAACCGTCAGAACTAATTACCACTTCGTACTGTATGATGTACTATCATAACGATGTACGATGTGAGGAAAACTCTATAAATTGCTGGATCAGAAGATATCCTCACTTCACTCACTTCCTCACTCCACTTGATCCTTCTCACCTTTCACCCAGCCTCTACACGATGTCTAGTTCAGCAAGCGAGGTCGGTTGACTGCTGGAAGCTCGTCTCTTCAAGACTCAAAGTGCTTCATTTTCTAACACTGAAAATGAAGAAGCTTACCACAAGTATAAGGACTGCAAAATATACCTTCGAAAATGCTTAATCAGGCTGCCCTGAACTTCGAGGTATTGAGCCTTTTCGCTTCTACCACCTTCCAATTTCCTCCTCACCCTAGCCTTTCCCTACAACTCTGAACTTCTTTTAGAATTTCTTGCAAATCTCACATACACTGTTGACAATACCACTTTTTTACTTTTGTTTTGGTGGTCAAAATGTCGAGATCACAAGAGCCGACATCGCCCAATTATAGGCTATCCGCTGAAGGTCCTATGGTTTGCTCCTTTCTTAAAGACAAATTTGATTGGAGTGATGTTTAATAGGTCCTTAGGAATGCTACATTCCATCAACACCAACCTCTCGTTCAATCGCTAACCTCAAATGCGTGAATAATTCAACATGTCCTTCGAACTCTATAATACCCAAAGGTGGCGACCGTGTCAACATGACCCCAACGTTATCTGTCGCTACCATACCTTATCATGACCAATAAAATTCGATGAGGCCGATTTAATTATTAACTACATTCTCCATATGACTTTCGTTTGCCTCCTTACTACTCAACGGAAACAAAAATCTAGCTCTTGGTCATTGTTATAAAGATATATCCTCCAACATAAATATCAATTGACCTATCCTGGTGAGCCGACAATCTTCCTATTTTTTATACGGAGCCTCTTTCTATATTCTTTTCCATCGAGGACACAAGCCAGGAAGAACCTACTTTTGACACATAAGAAAGGAGAAGATGCCCCGGCCGCAGCTCAAGCATGTCCACGACGACATGCACCACCCCGAGCACCTGCACCAGCACATCCTCATGATGATTTGCGTGAACGC
>NW_021319929.1:96904-119251 GCF_001605985.2 Dendrobium catenatum
AAACTTTCAAATGAAATTTATTTCCTTGTTTTTGGCTTAAAATAGTAAAGTAGTGTTTGATTCTTCTAAACAGTTAAAACAGAAAAGTTGATGATTGTCACATCTTCCTCTAACTCTTTTACTGGTGTAGTTTTTATTTGAAGCAAAGTATATTTCAAATTAATAGGTTGGTCTTTGAATTAAGAATTTATTTTATCTTGTTATAGGTAATCTTCTCATATGAATAATGCTCAAGTCTTAAATCTCTTTTAGCTTTTCTTAACACGTTGTTGCATTTATTATATGGATATGATTCTATTTTGTTTTAGTTTTTATACATTAGAGACTAAATTTTCTTCTCTTATATATGGAAGATAATCTCACAAATGAGAGTCTTTAAAGGTTCTGAAAGAAGATAGCTTGAAAAATTGATAAGAGGCATAAAATGAGCCCATAAATTGAAAGAAGCGGTACTGCCAAATAATTACAAGATACACTGAGTGTATATAAAAATAAAAAGATGCGTAAAGTTGCATGAGATAATTAAAAAGTGGTAAAAATGAGCCCATAAAAGATAAACATTCTTCTCTTTCAAATCTTTAAATCTAGAAGAATTAATGTGCCACTTTATTTTTTCAATCACTTGAATATAAAATCATATTTTTAGGTTAATTAATTTGTGTTGCAACCCATGACCCGAGTTTGATATTTGATGATGAAAATAATGTCATTTGAATTATCTATTCTTTGAATTTTTTTTATTTCTATTGTCCGTGAGTACTAACATTTCAGGAAGATCACAAGCTACTAGGACGACAGGAAGACTTAAGAATGGGTAGATTAGGAGTATGAGTCTGACAATATATTTTGGTATTTATTTTATTTTTACTTTCTTGAGTCTGGCCACAAAATGCATAAAAGTCTGAGCAACCATCACACACCTAGGGGGGAGTTTTTAGTTTAGAGTTTTTCCTTTCTCTGTAGATCGTACTTATGATGTTAATTCTTCATATCAGAACTTTGTAGGATGATTCTTGAATAGATCATACCATACGAATTTAAACTGTACTTATGATATGTTCAAATCCAAAACCCTAGCCATCATTTTAACTTAAATAATTTATTTTACGCTGTGTACTGTACAACAAGTTCGTACTATAGATTTATTTTAAATACTTATTTAATTTAACCCTGATTAGTGCAAGAAATCCAGCTTAATTATAATTTGAAATCTACTGTACAACAAATTCTACAATACGATGAACAGAAGATGAATTATAATCTCCCAGGGATGTCCTGGACGATCTCTTGGTTTTGTCTCATCGTACTAATGATTTCATCATTACCATAATGACAAGATGACATTTGATTGTTCGGCCATCGTCCTACGAACAGTATTGTTGTGGTATCATACAATTTTAAATCGTACTGTACAAATGTTTTTGAACTTTCGTACCACTTCTACCAGGAGAAGTCTATTTATAATATGCACTGTATGATTATAAAGTATGTATGATAGTAACGCTACTTTGAGATTTCAGGATTTTGGAGCCCGTTTTTAGGTATCAAATATAATGTTTTGAAGGTGTGAATTAGAGAGAGGAGAACTGGTTAGAGGGATTTCTGAGGGAGAGAGCTCTTGAGAAGTTCTTTGGGTTTGAAGAGGAGGAGAAGGTGAGAGTTGTGAGGGAGAAGAGGTGTGAGGGAGATCACACGGTTGCTCCGAACTTGCCTCTGTTCCTCTGTGGCCCTAGAAGAAATTTATGGAGGATCTCCAGGAAAGCTCTTCTACATCCTGACCTCGAGGTACTTGCCTTCTCCAGGAGGGAGAAAATGAGAAGGTTTCTCTCCTCGTCAGGAGGTGAAAACAGAGTTTTCACTCCGCACGCCGGGTTTGTGAAAGGGAGTATTGTAAGCTTCTCCGCCTTGCCAAGGGGGAAAAGGAAGTATTGCTTGTAGTGAAATTCCGGAGCGGAGAGTCCGGGGAGTGGACGTAGGTCATGGTTTGACCGAACCACTATAAAAATTTTTGTGTTTTTTTCCTATCGTCTTTTTATTATTGCGTGCATTTTATTTCATAATATTTGCTTGGGAAAAATTTGTGAAAGAAAGTTGTTTAAATTTTTTTCCATGTTAAAATTTTAAAGCATAAAAAAAATAGAACTTCTGCTTAGGTTTAATTATGTTCAAAAAGTTTTCCAATTCACCCCCTCTTGTCCATCTAGTAATTTCAATGGTATCAGAGCCTGTTTCAAACAATAGTTGTTTTAGAAACTTGAAAAAATGATCATGTCGCATTTGGTAATCGTAATACTGCGTAGGGTTATTCAATAACCCGTCCACCTTCTTTTTGATAACATTCCATTTTGATTTCCTGAAAAATTAGAATGTATACTTTTTTACAATCTATTGATTACCGCATGTAGATGTTAGTGAATGATGATATGTCACACCATTTAAACTGTTAATGGTTTGAAAACTTCTGTACCTTTAATGAATGGAGCAATGAGGATAGGTATTTAGGCCCAATTGAATGCTAATGTTTAAATTTCTTTTTTTTGTGCATTGAAGTCTGAGAGATTATATGAGAGTGTTCAACCTGTGCCCACTAAGGAGATTTGGGATAGACTGTGTATTACATACGAAGGAACAAGTGAAGTAAACAGTCTAGGCTTAACCATTTTACTGCATGATTATGAACTCTTCTGCATGAAACCTAGCGAACAATCTAGTATGTACACTAGGTTCACCCAAATCGTGACATCCTTGCATGCATTAGGTAGAGATATTTCAAATTCTGAGAAATTAAAACTACAAATTCTAGATTCTACCTAGTTCTTCTATGATGCTAAAGAAATTGCTATCACTGAATCTAAAGACCTTGTTTCACTCTATTGATAATCTCCTTGGGGTCACTCATTGCACATATGAGTAAGGCAGATGACTGCTCTGAGACATACGAAGTGTATGCAGGTGAAAAGAAGGAAGGAGCGAACGGGCGAATTAAAAAGCAATTAACTCAGAAAGTGAAAGCGTCTGTAGGGGGAGGGAAGAGGGATGAGATAATACGATGACCCGCCCAGGTTCAAAAATTTCCTGAAAAGAAAATAGAAGCGTCTTCAGAACAGCTGGCAATTAAGGTAAAGAAGCTCGAGGTCCAATAAGTTCCTCTGATACAAATGTTTTGAGTGTAGGAAAGCCAGGTCACCTTCGAGCCTGATTGCCCCAATCTAAAGAGCAAACCAGCTAAGGAGAAGGTGAAGACAAAGCCAAATACAGAAAACGCTTCGACCAACTTCAGACTCGTCTCGATACTCACATTCAAGAACAACATCAGCAAACGAGACAGATATGCAATGGTTTGGAGAACGCTTTACTGCTATTGATCATCGCTTTGACGCTCTCTTTCAGTACTTTAAACCAAACCCACCTCCACCACCATCTGATTAGGATCCTCCATTTTAGATTATCTTTGTATTGTAGCTTTTTTTTATCTTAGTGTTTGCTCCTCTTTTTGGTGCTGTCAAAAGGGGGAGAAGGTTGTTGTAGTTTGTTCTATGTTTAAATGCATTTCTTTTTATTTCGTACTACATTTTCTTTTTAATGTACTTTTCTTGTTCTCATGATTAAATAAAAAAAATGCCATTAACACTTGCTTACAACAAATATTATTTGACATCATGAAAAATGAGGAGATTGTTGCAACCCATGACCCCGAGTTTGATATTTTGATGATGAAAAATAATGTCATTTGAATTATCTATTCTTTTAATATTATTTTATTTTCTATTGTCCGTGAGTACTAACATTTCAGGAAGATCACAAGCTACTTAGGACGATAGGAAGACATAAGAATGGGTAGATTAGGAGTATGAGTCTGACAATGTATTTTGGTATTTATTTTATTTTTACTTTCTTGAGTCTGGTCACAAAATGCATAAAAGTCTGAGCAACCATACACACACATAGGGGGAGAGCATTTTTCTTTCTCTGTAGATCGCACTATACGATGTTATTTCATACCGTACAATCAGAGCTTTGTAGGATGATTCTATGAATAGATCATATCGTACGAATGTAAATCGTACTATACGATATGTTCAAATCCAAAACCCTAGCCATCATTTTAACTTAAGTAAGTTATTTTATGTCGTTCGTACTGTACGAACAAGTTCATACTGTATAATTTATTTTAAATACTTATTTAATTTAACCCGTGATTAGTGCAAGAAATCCAAGCTTAATTATAATTTGAATATCGTACTGTACAAACAAATTCATACTATACGATGAACATAGATGAATTATAATCGTCCTAGGGATTGTCCTGGACGATCTCTTGGTTTTTGTCTCATCGTACTATACGATGTCAATCATACCATATAATGAACAGAGATGACATTTGATCATCTCGGTCATCGTCCTGTACGAACAGTATTGTTGTGGATCATATCGTACAATTTTAAATCATATTGTACGAATGTTTTTGAACTATTCGTACCACTTCGTACCAGGATGAAGTCTGTTTATGCATATCGTACTGTACGATTATAAATGGTATTGTATGATAGTAACAACTACTTTGAGATTTCAGGGATTTTGGAGCCCGTTTTTAGGTATCAAAATAATAATGTTTTGAAGGTGTGAATTAGAGAGATGAGAACGTGGTTAGAGAGGGATTCTGAGGGAGAGAGCTCTTGAGAAGTTCTTTAGGGTTTGAGAGAGGGAGGAGAAGGTGAGTGTTGTGAGGGAGAAGAGGTATGAGGGAGATCACACGGTTGCTCCGAACTTGCTGCATCTTGTTCCTCCTGTGGCCCTAGAAGAATTTCTAGGAGGATCTCCATGGGAAAGGCTCTTCTACATCCGTGACCTCGAGGCACTCTGCCTTCTCCAGGAGGGAGAAAAATGAGAAGGTTCTCTCCCATCGCCAGGACGGTGAAAATAGAGTTTGGCACTCTGCCACGCCGGGTTTGTGAAAGGGAGTATTGTAAGGGCTTCTCCGCCTTGCCAAGGGGTGCAAAAGGAGAGATATTGCTTGTAGTGAAATACCCGGAGCGGAGGACTCCGGGGAGTGGATGTAGGTTATGGTTTGACCGAACCACTACAAAAATTTTATGTGTGATTTTTCCTTATCGTCTTTTTATTGCGTGCATTTTATTTCATAATATTTTCTTGGGAAAATTTGTGAAAGAATAGTTGTTTAAATTTTTTTTCCATGTTAAAATTTTAAAAGCATAAAAAAAATAGAACTCCTAGTTAGGTTTTAATTATTGTCAAAAAGTTTTTGCAATTCACCCCCCTCTTGTCCATCTAGTGATTTCACTTTACAATATTATTCTATCAGATATTTTTTTGAAACGAAGTTTAAAAATATCACTTTTCTTATCTAATTTCTTTTTTGAATTAGATTTTTTAAAAAAAAGAATTTTAACCTATCAGGATTGACAAGATTGATTTTCTACCCTTTCTAGATTTCACAGTTGTCAATTCATTTTTTTACTAATATTTAATCTACTCATAAGGGAAATTTATCATTTACTGGAGTTGATCAATTCAAAAAAAAAGCTTGTTCTTTTATTTTGATTTATGACTTTTTTTTGTTTTGTTTTTATGTTATTTTATACTTTTCGTGTTTTTATTTTGAAACCCTATTGATCATCACTTTACAAGTGCTAACTTTTTCTAGTTTTTCTCACATCATCCAAAATGATAAACATCATCTTGTACAATCTAAATAAAAATAGACCTTTTTTATCACAAAATATCTAATGGTTGATCTAAATTAATTATTGGTGATCATCTGACATGATTCATATATTATACTAGACAATATACATGGCAAGAGTTATTGGGTGATTTGAATGCAGTTGGGCTGATCCATTATGAAAAATCATTCAAAATGATCCATGTGTTTGTCCTGTATAATCCTATAAGTCAACAATTATACATACTAACTCCTCGAGATTATTGCTGTGTGTCTAATATTCCAATATGATGCCTGATCATCTTATATGATATGACTAACTTTTTTGACCAATTGTCTGAACCAATTGATTACACCCGATCTTCCAGGAGGATCTAACGATCATACTACACGATATGGTGATTTCTTTATAAACTGCTAGTTTTCCACATTTCCTTCGTACACTTCTAATCCCTTCTTCTTCTCTTAGTAATCTTACAATGGCTTGTGGGAAAATATCTAGAGCTCTTGTAGGAAGCTCTTCCAAGCGTTCTTTTGATCTTTGATTCATTGAGAAATCTGATGAAGTGGCCTATAATCGCAATAAAACTACTGGTATCAACCCTTCCAAGATTGTCAATCCGAATACTCTAAACTTTTAGGTATTAAACCTATTCGCTCTCACAACTCTTGGATATATCCTTGCTCTTTCCTATCCTTTCAATTCTAAAATGCTATTCAAATTCTTTGCAAGCCTTCACCTTAATGCTGATTTTACTGCTCTTCAATCATATGTGAATAGAAGGCCTATAGAGATAACCTATCAGGATTTCCATAAATTTTTTCACTTGTCCAGCACTAGAGATAAAATTTATATCTTAGCTTATAATTTTAATTTTAATTAGACCTCTATTTACAATATCCTTAGGTAATCAAATAATTTCCTTCATGAATCCTTAGTCAGCCCCTTTGTTAATGATGCCCAAACCATCCAGTATATCCTTTGCAATTCCATTATTCCTAAAGCTGGTGATCGAATTCACATTAGTCCTATCCTTTCACTCACCGCTAACTACATCATGACCAATGTTTATTTTAATGCAATTAATCTTCTAATTTTCTATATTGACCATTTAGCCTTCATTAGGGATCCAGGCCACAAAAGAAAGCCCAATCTAGCGTTAAGACTTCTCATTGCCTATGTCCTTAAATCAAAATACAATGTTCAATTCCCTACTCCACCTGATCGCCTCCCCTTGTTCTACCCAATAGCTCCTTCAACGTCCTTCATAGTACTCATTGTTACCCTATGCATGAAGAGAATGTGGATAATAAGGAAGGACCTATTCGTACACTTGCCCCCACCTAGAGCTAGTCTAGTGGTTTGAGCAATGGGAGGCAAGATTTGAAACTATGTAGCTGAGTAGCAACAACAATATATAAATGATATGGCTCATTTTGAGAGCTACACAACACAGTAGCAGCTGCATCATGATCAAGATATGGCCTTGTTTGGCGAGCAGTTTGCCTCTCTTCATTGATACTTTCATCCACCACCACAACCACCTATACCTGATGATTACATAATCATACCAAACAATATGTATAAATACTTGAACTGATCATATAGCGCAACACTGATCGTACTGGATGAAAGGGCTATTTTGTACTAATCATACAAGATGACTAAGGATCAAAATGGATGATATGAAGCATAGAATTGAAAATTAGGTCTTCTTTTGATGCTCTTTATTTATGCACTCTCATTATCCCTTGAGGCAATATTTAAAAATGGAGTTGATTTAAGAGAGAGCTTAGAGATGGAAGAGAGAGGGTGTAGGAGAGGGAGGGAGGGAGGGAGGGAGGGAGAGAGAGAGAGAGAGAGAGAGAGAGAGAGAGAGAGAGAGAGATCCTTTTGAAGGGGAGTTGTGAGGGATTCATAAAGGTTGCTCCTAGCAAGGTTTCCACCATTTTCATTAAGTTACTTTTCTGGTTCCTTAGTGGCTCTAGGTGAGATCTTCATCAACATCATATATTGGTTCTCTACCTTCACAAGGAGGGTGAAAAAGGATTCCAAGGTTCTCTACCTACTTCAAGAGTGAGTAAAAGGATTTCTAGGTTCTCTGCCTACTCTAAGAGGGAGTAAAAGGATTTCTTGGTTCTCTGCCTACTTTAGGAGGGATTAAAAGGATTCATGGTGCTCTGCCTCATCAAGTTAGTGGTAATATTTTGAAATGAATTCTTCGCCTTACTATGGTGGAAAAATAAGAGACTATTAGTGAAATACTTTGAATGAAGATTTCTAGGGAGTGGACGTAGGTCAAGTTGTTCGAACCACTATAAATCTGATGTGTTCTTTCTATTTACTTTTTGGAATTTAATTTTTGTGATTTGTTCTAAAGTGAAAATCTTTAATTCTTGTTATTGAGAAATTAGTTTTTCTTTTACATAAATCATTTATTTTAAAATATTCAAAAAAAAATTAAAAAGATTTCCTTTTCCTATTAAGAAAATTTCTAAATAACAAATTCACCCCCCTCTTGTTTAGCCTCAGGCTAGTTCATAAAAGTTTAACAACCCTCATGAAATTTCAAGGGTAGCCAATAAGGTCTAATCCACTAAGAGGGATATTCATGGGAATCTGATAAAGATCATGTTTAATTTAGAGTTCAACTTTAGGTGATGACTATTAATGATCAACTAAGCTAGCTTGAGCTAACTTAATTGACTATCTTGATCAATCATTGACTCAGAGGTTTAGTGGTACTTGATTTGATGTTTTGGGCTGCTAGGGAGGTGATATAGACATAATTAAAATCATTGGTTCTAGTGCACTGAGCATGGGTAGTATACAAAGTCAACTGACTATAAAAGGGTTCATTGAATAATGATTTCTAAGGCAATTAATGTTTAACCGGAGATTGAATGATTGATGATGATGATGATGTGTTGAATATCTCGGTTAATTGTGTATCACCTTAATATAAGCTAGGTGTTAGAAAATTAATTGATTATGCATTAATTAATTGTAAATAAATGATTAATTAATTGATCATAAGCTGGATGATTGTTAACTAGAGATTGGATAATTGCAGGCAGGTGCAGGATGATGTTTAAAGTGTAGATTAAATGGTGGGTCAAATGATTTATTATAGGTTGAGTGCTAGATGATTATTAAACATATATCTTATTGTATATATTAATTGATTGAGTGTTAGATGATTGACTACATTATTGTGTCTGATGACCTCATATAAAAAAGAGGTCAACTGCTACCATGTTAAGCACTGTAGTTCTTAACTCATTCTATAATAAGTATAAATAGCATTTATGTGTTCTTTTGTGAAAGCTCTCTAGTTTTAAATAAGATTTCTTACAGTAGAGGCCAAGGAAGAGTATGGTACATACTTTAGAGTGTTTGGCTAACATTGTAGTTAAACTACAAGCAATGAGAGAGGAAAGTAGTGTGGAGAGAAAAATTGAAAGGGGTGTTGCAATCTGAGAGCTCAAGCTAATAATTTTGTTAATAACAAACATATTGAATCATACTTTATTTCTCTTTGTACCATTATTATATATTTATTTGTGCAATCTAATATTTCAGGTACATCATACATCATGCAATAACTTATATACTCAAGACTGGGTAGAAAAAGGTGGTGTTTGTTAAAGTTTGTAATTTTTATTTATTTATTTTTATTTCTTGAGCTAAATGTTTTTTTAATAGTGTAGGCTAGCTTAGTGACCATTCACAAACACACGGAGTAGTAAAAATATGAATTTCAAAATTTTTTGGAGTTTATACCATACAATCCAAATTGTTTTATATATTCTATTGTTAAAACAAAATCAATTTAAATTGCTAATTGAATGATTAATATAACTAACCTAATTGTATTGTGCGATCTTAAGCATATAGGACAATCAATTGAAATCAAAGGCCTAGCTGCCAATTAAATTTTGTTTAGTATTTGATTTTTAATTTTTTAAGTAATCATTCTATATGAATGGTTTCATATAGTATAATATTTAAAATATTGCCTAAATTAATCCTTATGATTAGTTAAATAAATTATGGTTAATTAATTAATTTGGACCATACTGGATGATCGATATAGATGATTTTTTTTATCATCCTCATGATCATTCTAGACATATCTTGATTTAATGAACTAATTATACAGTGTTAAATAAATCATACATAATGATTGGTAGAGATGATATTTTATCATCACAAAGATCTTCCTAGATGATCCCTAGTTTTTTGAACTAATCATAATGTATGATCCAAAATTCATAATGTAAAATCTATCAGGAATCTTGAATTGACCGTACTAGAGTTCATTCTTCATACGAAATAAATTGGGATTTTTGAACTATTCATATGAACTATGTTTGATTATAGAAATATCAATTTTCAAAACCCTATTTTGATATTGAATCCATTGTAGAATATTGTGTTGGCCTCTCGAGACCGTACTTTATTCTCAATGCAGTATTCGATTAAAAAGTAGGAGAAATCAAAAACTGCGTGGTGACATAAATTTTCCCACCAATACTATTCGAATATTTTTTGTTAACTTGAATTTTAGGGTTATTTTGAGACTTTTGATTAAATATCATCCCTAATCCATCTTACAAAATTTTTTTGCCAATTTTTTGGAGGGAGAGATTTTATGAGAAGGCTTTAATGAGGGATATTTTTCTTGGGAGAGAGAGAGTTGAGGTCTTGAGGGAGAAAATTCATGTAGGATTAAGAGGGTGTATGAGAGGTGTTTCTAAACATGGATGCTCATTAACTATGCACCTTTTTCCTCCAAGGTTGATATCTTTATCTAAAAGAAACTCTAAGAAGAGTCTCTTTATGGGAAGGATCTTGCTACTCTGCCACAAGAAGGAGGTGAAAGGGGTTCTACTACTTCGCCACATTTAGGAGGTGAAAGAGAATTGGCTTCTCCGTGACACTAAGGAGCTTAAAGAGATTTATAAGGACTTATTTGACATTATAAAAGGTTAAAAGGAGATTCACTAAGTTTTTACTATAATTTTCAGAGTGGAGCACTCCGATGAGTAGATGTAGGTTGAGATTGACCAAAATACTGTAAATCTTTGTAGTGTTAGTTATTGGTTTTAGCTTTTACTTTTTTATACTTTATTAATTGCATTTTATGTATTATAAAATTTGTTATATGTGAGCTTTACTCTACATTAAACATATATCTTGATTTTGTTCAAGAAGAAAAGAAAAAAAATTCAAAAATAAAAAATGAAAAAAAAAAAATTTTTTTCTTGAAAACCAAAAAAAGTTTTTTCTATGATCATGTTTTCCTATTATTTTTCCACAAAATCATAAACTTTAAAAAAGGACAATTTGTTTAGGTAATTTTTTAAAACACTAATTCTTCCCCACCCCCGCTTGGTGTGCACTTGTAGTTCAAGTTGGTCTAACAACCCACATTTAAACTTTCAATTAGTATTAGAGTTTGGTCTCAAATTTGTGATTAAAGAATCCTTAAGGAAAAAATGCATGACACACCTAGGGAATAAAAATACTACAACAGGTTATTCAATAACTCATCCACCATTATTTGATCACATTACCATTGATTTTTGGAAATTTTATGTCTTTTTTCCTACAATCGATTGACTATTGCATATGGCATATGATACAAGAAGGATATTTTATACCCTCTAGAATTTTAATGGCGTCAAAATTGAAATAATTTTAATGAATGGAGAAATGAGGATAGAGACCAAACATAAATTAGTGCAAAATGTTTAAACTATTTTTTGTTTAATTATATTAGAAGACTATAAGAGAGTCTCTACCTATACAACTAGAAAAGAAATATAGAATTGACTATGCATTGTTTACGAGGGTATAAATGAGGTCTAAAAATTTCATTTAAATTTACTATTGCATGATTATAAACTATTTCACATGAAACAAAATGAGACTATCTCTAATATCTATAGAAGATATATTAAGATAGTGACATCCTTGCTTACTTTAGGTAGAGAACTTTCAAAATCTGAAAAGGCTAAAAAAACACTTTATTATTTGACTGAAAATTTTATGGCAATGGTTATTGCTTTATGTGAATCAAAAGGCTTAAATGCTTACTCAATTGATAATTTACTTTGATCTCATATTTTCTATGATCAAACTATAAGCCAAGGTTGCAAGATGTAGGAGAGAAAAGGAAAGAGAAGACCATGGCGCTGAAGGCTGATGACTCAGACAATAGTAACTCATAATCAAATGATAATGATTGCATATCCCTTATGAAAAGCCAATTCAAAAGCTTCTTAAAGCAAAAAACAAGCACCATTTTGGAAAGGGTAAAGGAAAGGGAAGTAAATTCAATTAAAGTTCTTATGATGCAATTTGTTTTGAATACATGAAGGCAGGGCATTTATGGTCTGATTTTCCCAACATAATAATTAACCCTATCAAAGAAAATGGTGAAGAAAAGATCAATTTCAGAAAGGGGAAGCAATGGATTCAAAAGGTTTTTAGGCAGTTACAACATCAAACTTGTCTAATGGCTGATAAATCTATTGTTAACTCAAACTATGAAGTGGTAAGTAAATTTACTTAACAATGATTTACTTGTTATTTAAAAAAAAATCATAAATCATATAAAATGTTAAAGAAACAACATGATAGTTTGAAATCAAAAATTTTTAAACTAGAAAATAGCATAGTAGTCTTAAAACTAAACACATTACATTAGAAAAGAATCATTCTTCTCTACTTGATGAATTAAATAACAAGTATATTAAATTAAGCAAGTCTCACGAATCCTTAAAATTTGAGCATATTGAACTAGAAAATGCATTTAAGGAATTAAAAACACATACAATGGAAGAAAATAATGAGAATGAATTGAAATGTGAAGTGGAAAGTTACAAGAATGCAAAAATGAGTTCTTGAAAAAGAAATTATTTACACTTCAAAGTAATACACCAATGTCTACAAAAGCACAAAAACTATATCCTGATATATAACATGCATCTCATATCCCTATGAAGAGGCATTATCACTCATATAGATTAGTGAATCCGTTCCCAGGTGTTAGGTGCTACTATTATCTCATTGAAGGACACATAGCCCACACTTGTATGGTACATCATTGATCACATCTTATGTGGAGGCCTAAATCATTTCAATCATAGCATAACATGCATTTTAATCATTCATTAAAACATAAGGTGGATCCCCAACTCACATGGGTTCCCAAATTTAACCAATGATAGTACAACCAGCTTAGGTGGTAAAAGTTTAGGTTTGTGATAGTTGATGATTCTTCAACATTCAATTGGGTTAGATTTTTATCTCATAAAAGTATGTCATTTGAGAAATGTAGAGTACTCTTCACATGGATATATGGAAGCTAGGACTTATGATTTCCATAATCCATAGTTATCATGGTGGAGAACTTGAAAATGAAAAATTTAAATCTTTCGTAAGTAATTTGGAATTGTGCATAATTTATCTTCCCCTAAGACCACTCAGTAGAATGTGATAACTTAAAAAATAAAATTTTATTGAAAGATCTAGATCTATGTTACATGAATACTCACTCCGAAGGGGCTTTTGAGAAAAAGCAGTAAATATTGCCTGTTATGTTTTGACTATGGAAAAAATTAAATCAAAATTAAATAAGACATATTATGAGTTGCTTAAGCATATTACACCCAATCTTTCCCATCTTCATGCCTTTGGGTGAAAATGTTTTGTCCATATCAATAGAAAAATCTCCTATAGGGAAGTTTGATCCTAAGTCTCATGATGGCATCTTCTTAGACTATTCCTCTAATTGTAAAGCCTATAGAATCTTTAATAAGAGGACCATAGTTGTAGAGGAATCCATCTATATTGTGCTTGATGAATCAGATAAATTTAATGAGCCTAGGTTTGAAGAAGATAAAGATGTAGAGATTACCCAAGGTGTAGAGTTTATCAACCAAAGAGAAAGATAAAAATCGCAGGATCTATTGCCTTGAGAATGGAGATACTCATCTAGTCACCCTAGGGAGCTCATCATAGGAGATCCTTCTATAGGTGTTAGAATCATACATAGTTATCTAATTATTTATGGATCCTAACTATATAAGAAGAGTTAAACCAAATTGTTTGGAATTATATTTGGGAGTTGGTTAGGAAGCCTAAGAACTTGAGCGTATTAGGTACCAAGTGGGTATTCAATAATAAGATGAATGATTCTAGTGCAACGGTAAAAAATAAGGCTAGGTTAGTAGTAAAGGGGTACAATCAAAATGAAGGTATTAATTTTGAGGATTCCTTTACCCCTGTGGCTAGATTGGAAGCCAACAGAGTTGTATGATCCTTTACAAGTTTTATATACTTTAAGCTAGATGAGATGAATATAAAAAGTGTCTTTCTATATGGGGTAATTAAGGAAGATGTCTGCATAGAGCAACCCCTAGGACTTAAAAATTCATCATTTCCTAACCATGTTTATAAACTTAAATAATCTTTATGTGGGTTGAAGCAAGCACCTCGGGCTTGATATGAAAGGTTTAGTACATTTCTACTAAATAGATAATTTGTTAAGGGTAGAGATACCAACCTACTTCTTAGGAAAGTAGGAGATAATATACTCATTATTCAAATATATGTGGAGGATATATTGTTTAAATCAACAAATGGAAATATTCATAATGGAGTTTCTAAAACTATGAGTAGAAAGTTTGAAATGAATATAATGTGAAAGCTTACATATTCTTTTTGACTCACTGTGAAGCAAAGGTTAGATGAAACCTTTCTCAATCAACGTAAGTATATTAAGGGAATTTAAAATATATATGATGTGGAAGGTGCTAAAGAAATAAATCCACCAATGAGCTCAACTATTTAATTAGAAAAGGTTGTAGATAAAAAAATTAGTATATCAAAAAATGTAGGGGCTAATAGGATCATTCTTATGTATTTGAATACTAGCATATAAGATAAAAATTTAGGTTTTATCTATGTGCTAGAATCCAAACAGATCATAAAGAATCTCATATGAATCCAATTAAAAGAAATCTTAGTTCCCTTATGGGCACACAAAATTTAGGTATATGGCATCATAAGAATACCTCTTCATTTGAAATTATAGGGTATTCAGAAACACACTTTATAGGGTGTAGAATATATAGAAAGCACTTTGGACACTTATTAATTCATAGGGAAATAATTAATTTCATGGAATAGAAGAAAATAAAATTCAATAGCTCTATCCACTATTGAGGCAGAATACATAAGTGTAGGAAGTGGTATTGCTGAATTCTTTTGGCTAAAGTAATAAATCCATTACCTTGGACTTTTTATAGGCACTATACCAATCAGGTGTGATAAAACTAGTGCTATCTATACTTCCAAAAATCCAATTCAACAGTTTCACAAAAAAGTATATAACATTATAAATCATTTAATTAGTGATCTTGTAGCTAAGGGAGACATAGAAGTGAATCAAGTAGCAATTGAAAATCAATTGGAAGACATCTTCATAAAACCTCTAAATCATGAGAACTTTAATGTACTTAGGGCTAAATTAGGTATTTGTTTTTTTATGGGAATAAGAGCAAGTGTGTTTGTTTATTTGTTTGTTGTGTTTATTTTTTTATATTGATTATTATTGTCTTTTTTGTTATTTTTTGTTTGTTTGAATTGCTTGTCTGAAGAAGCTTTTGCTGATTATGACACACACCACCCCCACTTAATTGGGGTTCCTCTTACTTCTAAGTTATTATCTTGTAGTGTTCTTTTGTTATTTTTGTTTATGTAGTTTTCTTGTCTTGTCTTCTTTTTCCCTTGATTTCTTATTTAGTTTTATCGAAAGGGAGAGTAGGTTGGTTGTTATAATTGATTGTTTTACTTAATTTATTTTTGTAGTAGTTATGAATATTTTCTTCTTTACTTTTCTTAATATATATATATATATATATCCCCTAATTTTAAAAAAAAATTCACCTACTAAGGGGGAGATTTGAAGAAAGTTACTTAAACTTGAAAATTCAACCAATAATATTTGTCATCATAAAAAAGGATATGATTGTTGTAATCTGAGAGCCCACGCTAATAATATTTTTTATAACAAAAATTATTTGATTTTACTTTATTTATCCTAGTACCACTATTATATATTCATTTTATATTCACTAACATTTCAGACACACAGTACACTGAGTAATAAATGACTGAGTCAAGACTTGGTAGAATAGGGTGATGTGTGTAAGAGTATATATATTCTAATTATTTATTTTTATTTCTTTAGTTAAATGTTTTATAATTATGTATGCCTTCTTAGTGACTTGGAACTGACATACAGGACAATGAAAATATAAATTTTAGATTTTCTAGAGTTCTTACCGTACAATCTAAACTGCATTGCATAACTCGTTGTTCAAAAAATTAGTTTAAATGGATAATTTAATGATTAATATAAGTCAACTAATTATACTGTATGATCTCAATCATATAGAACATCTATTGAAATCAAAGATCCAACCAACATTCAGATTTAGGCAAGAATTTAAATATTGATTTTTAAACTAATCATATTATACATACAAGTTTGTATTATATGATAATTAAAATATTGCCTAAATTAATCTATGTGATTAGTAAATCAAATAATGGTTAATTAATGAATTAAAATCATATTGCATGATTTACATAATTGATTTTTGATTGCCTTAGAGATTATCCAAGATGAACTTTAATTTATTAAACAAATCATACAATACAGAATAAATCATGCAGGACAATTAATGGAGATGATTTTTTATCATCCCAAAGATCATCATGGTTGATGCTAGTTTTTTGAACTAATCAAAATGTATAATCCTTAATTTATACCATACAATCTATTTAGGAATCTTGAACTAATCATATTAGAGTTTGTTCTTAATACAAAATGAACGATGATTTTTTAACTATTCATAATATATGGTCCAAGATCATATTGTATGAACGATGTTGGCTAATTTGAACTTTTTGGTTAGTTTGAGCCTTTGTTTAAATATCATCCCTAATTCATCTTAGGGAATATTTTGCCACTTTTTCTGAGGTAGAACTTCCGTGAGAGGGTTTAAAGAGGGAGTATTTCCTTGGGATAGAGATGGAGAGGTGAGTTCTTGAGGGAGAAAATCATTATGGGAATAAGAGAGTGCGTGCGAGGGGTTTCTACACATGATCGCTTGGAGATCTTTCATGTTCTTCCTCTTGTTGAAACTTATTCACTATGAATTAGGTTGTTAAACCTTAGCTTATGTCCCAGCAGCTAACTAAGAGGGGGGTGAATAGATAATTAAAAAATTAATCCCTCTTTTTGAAATTTAAATCGAAAATAAAATTTTAGTGAATTTTTCTAGAAATTTTTTTTTTCAACCACAAGTTATAAACGATAAAAATAAAAATAGTGGAAAAATAAAAAACATGGGATTTATAGTGGTTGGGTCAAAACCAGATCTACATCCACTCCCCTGAGGCACCTTCTAAGTATTGCACTAATACCACTAGTGACTCTCCTTTTTCACCCATAACAAGGCGGAGAAGCCTTTATAAAAACTCTTTCCACCACTAACCGGTGCGGTAGAGAACCGTCATCCTTTTACACTATCCCTAGTGTTGGCAGAGAACCGTCATCCTTTTACACTATCCCCAGTGATAGCAGAGAACCGTTCGTCCTTTCACACTCTCCTAGTACAAGCAGAGAACCCTTCATCCTTTCACACTCTCCTAGTGTGGGCAGAAAACCCTCGGCTGTTCACACTTTCCAAGTGTCGGCAGAGAACTTGATCTCCTTGACATATCTTCTTCACAAGAAATCTAGAAGGATGAGAGAAAAGAGTGAAGTAAACACAAACCAAGAGTAGAGACTCTTACCTTTGAGTACCAAATGAAACCTTCACGCTCTAATGGCAAGAAATCTCCTTCAAACACTCTCTCACACTCTCTCCTTGTCTCTCCTTTCAATAGACACGAAGATCAGTAGGAAAAAAGATTAAGTGGCAATTTAGATTGGACTTTATATAGGAAAGACATAAAAAACCATCCAAAAATTGTAAATTTTCAAGTCAACATGCAGTGGATCGTCCTGTATGATCGTGGATCATCCTGAATGATTTTACTTAAATGCGTTGGAAATGAACCAAATGTATATTTGTATGGACTGAATTCGTACCCGATCATTGTCCCGTACAAACTCGGTTCGTTTGGTACGAACGGTTATTTCATAGGTCAGTTCCCAAAAACTACAGAACGTCGCCAAAATTTCAGAATCGGTTCACTTCATCTGGGACAAATATGGGTTCATCTAGACAAAATTTTTATAGAGGATAGATCGTCCTGGGATGATTTTGAGTTCGTATGGACAAAAATTTTTGAGAGAGCAATTCGTCCTGGCATGATTATAAATTTCGTCTGAACGAAAATTTTCCAGAAGACATTTCATCCTGGGATGAATTGGAGTTCGTCTAGATGAAAATTCTCCATAGAGCATTTCTTCCTGGAACGAATATAAATTTTATCTAAACGAAAATTTTCTAGAGACCATTTTGTCCTGGGATGAATAAAAATTTGTCCTGGACGATCAGGACTTAGAAAAATTTTCTTCAACCCCTGTTCATTCCATTGCTCTTTAGAGGAGATAATTGACCTGATTGTCCCGTACGAATTATGTTCGTCCTATACGATCAGTACAAATTTTTAAAAATCTCTTTAAGTGTGTGTGTATTTATTCATTCAATTAAAATCACTCCCTCTCAAACTTAATTCAATGAAAAATAGATGCTTCAATTCACATAGTTTTTCATGCTGAATTTTATTTGAAGTCTTCGTAGTCTGGAGTTTGATTTTCCTGAAATGTTAGTACACACAAGAGCAAAAACAACTCTTCTAAAAAGTGTTAGGAGAAAACTACACATAAAACAATAATATTTGAAATCATCAAAACTATACAAGTTGCAAGAATGTAAAACATGCAAATAATAACTCTCTTAACAATCATTTCCTTTTTGATGATGGCAAAACAATTATTGTTTGTATAATTTCAAATTCTAAGAATCTCCTAAACTCCCCCTGAATTGATGAACACGTGAAAATAAGGAGGCATTAAACAACATAATTTTTTTTGTTTTCAAAATTTTTAGAGATACAAAAACAGACAAAACAAAAACAAACACACACACACATACAATACGATAGAACAAACAATTTCTCCCCCTTTTTGACAACAGCAAAAAGTAAAGAAGAAAAAGACATGAAATGTAACCAGACATATGAAAATCATTTGATAATAGAACCTTGAAAGTGATTGAAATAAGTTTTGCAAATAAAACCAAAACATTAGGCAAATCATAATAATTCATAGAATTTAAGAAGAGATATAACATAGATAATAAAAAGTGTTTATCAAAAACATGGTTCAATTTAGACACTAAGATATAGAAAATTATTGCAGAAATAATGAAAATAAAAATTGTATATTTCAAATTTTTATATGAAATATAAATGAATAAAAGATCAATTTTAATTAAGAGATTAAAAGAATATGGAAAGAAATAACTACCACATGTGGCGCTTTCTGCATCATTTTCAAAATTGTGGCACATTTTTATGCATCTTTTCACTTGTTGGGCTTATTTTGTTCCTCTTTTTCACATTGCAAACCTTTGCGCATTCCTTTTAATTTTTTGTACATTTTTCAAGAGTAATTGAATTCTTTACAAAATCAATAATCTAAAATTTCAATTTTTTCTAAGTGCATAAATATTTATTGATAAGTGATATACAAAATAAGAAAAATATCGCAATTGCAATAATAATATTAGACATTAATGAAGTCTAAATAAAAGACATGAAATTGACAATCTTAATAATATCAAGTTATAAGTAAAACTTAAATTTAGAAAAATTAGATTTTCTAATGAATTTAATTTTAACTTACAATTCAATATATAGCACTATTAAGATCAAAAATCTAATGATTGTCATAAAGGCTAACACACATTTCAAAAAATAGATTAAAACCAAAACAGGATAACATATATTGATATCAAAATGAGCATATTACATTCTGAGCAAAGGATATCAATACAATAACAAAATATCTAAAGAAAAGAAAATACATCAAACTTTCCTAAAACATCAACTAAAGAAAACACATAAAATCAAGTGCAACTGTCACTTAGAAGGACCCTGATCTGGAGGAGGTGTAGCGCCAAAGAGGTTAAAATAAGTACTCATCATAAGCACATTGGTACTAATATCATTCATTTGGTCTCTCATAAATCCCATGTCATGCTGATACTATGCATCCTGCTGCTGAAGATGAGTCTCAATTTGATGAAAATGTTGATCAAAATGAGTCTCTAGACGATCAAATCATTGAACCAAATCTTGATAATTTGGTTCATTTGCAGGTGCAGGTGCAGCTTCATGTCCTTCCTCAGTATCACTAATGACATGTGCTTTACTTAACTCATCATTTTTGAAAATTGCTCTAAATGATCCATCGTTGTAGTAGAGTGGTTCTTTAAACTCTTGATTAGGATGAACAAAACTGTATTTCTTATCCAGAATATAGGCAACTAGATGTCCTAAGGCTATGTTCCTCTTTTTTTATGCTCAACATGACCAATTTCAAAAAGTCCATAAAGATATTCAAGGACAAATTAGGCTTCATCTATAGGTTCTTTAGTCATGATCAAAAAGGTCACCATAGAAAGAAGAGGGGTTATATTGATTGTATCACCAGCTTTAGGAATAATAGAAGTTCTAAGAACATGCTGGATGATACGTGCATTACGAACGAGATTGGATACATTAGCCATATGATCATTTAAATTGTATCCTCTAATCACATTAATAATTTGATACCATTCATAATCAGAGGTGGTGATTAAGGTATGTGCTATAGCTCCCTCGGTCCTTAAGTTTAAAAAGGCTCCTAAGTCAGCATTTGTGATTTCAACTTTTTGTTTAAAGACAAAGGAACAGATTATAGAATGGTCAGAATCAAAAGACATGTTTGCAAGGAAGTAGTGGAAGGTTTCTTTATTATAGAGATAAACGAGGGTGAGGATAAAACCAAACTATATTGAAGCAAACAAGTTCATCACCTGAAAGGTTAGTTGTTCTTGGATTAGAATTCTGGGGGGTGTGATCTTGGCTGAGACAAACCTAGGAAAATATTTCTCATTGGCTTTGGAAAGGAAGTTCTCAGAAGAATTTCTATATGGTTTCCTGTCCAGAACCTTTTGACGCTTGCTAGAACTTGCCATTGAAAAAGATCTAAAGTATGAAAGAGTTTGAAAGTGAAGTTTAGAGTGTGACTGTTGAGTTCAAAAGCCTGTTTATTTATTGAATTAATGACTGTACGTACTAGAAAAAAATCACTTTTGTCCCGTACAAAATTCAGTTTGTCCCGTACGAAAAAAATTCGTATGGACCAACGAATGCGTTCAAAATGAAACGGTTTTTTGTAATCACACAACTTACGAAGCGTCATTTCGTACAGACTTTTGACCAGCCTGATCGTACAGACGAACATGTGTTCGTACTGGGACGATCAGAACTTATGATGATTTTAATGACAGTTGAATCTGTCCCTGGCATTGAACCGACATGTGTTCCTCCGGACTAACCAAATGTTCATACGCACGAATTATAGTATTAAAAACTATCTTATCCATTCAACTACTTTATTCAATCATCCTGTCATTTGAAAAACATTTCATCCTGAACGATCATGACGATCGTACAGACGAAGTGATAATTAAAAACTAAAAATTGCACGCAAACGGTTCAAAATCCGACAGTTTGACACACTACACAAATCGTTCCGTACGAAAAAATTTCGTCCCGAATGATTGTCACTCAAAATTTTCAAATAATGCACTCAATCAAGACTAAAACACAAAGCACATTAAAAACACAATGAAAAATGAAAAACACAAATTTTAAATAAAAAAAATCACACAAACAAGATCAAAAACACATAAAAACACACAAAAAGATTAACTAGAAAACACATATCAATGATGCAAAAAACATTTTTAATTAAGCATTCAAATCAATCACACTAAGCCTTGTTCTTAATGCACTGAAGGTATCAAAGGCTAAAGGTTTTGTAAAAATGTCTGCAAGTTAATTTTCAGTAAGTTCAATTTCTCCTTTGGATACATGATCCCTTATGAAATGATGCCTTATGTCTATATGTTTGGTTCATGAATGTTGAATAGGATTTTTAGAAATACAAATAGCACTAGTGTTATCACAATAAATTCGAATAGTGCATATAGTTAATCCTAAATCAATCAATTGTTGTTTCAACAAAAGTACTTGTGCCACACAACTTTCTAATGATATGTATTCAGCTTTTGCAGTAGATAGGGCTACTGAATTTTATTTTCTACTGGACCAAGAGACTAGAGAATTTCCAATAAACTGACATGTTCCAGAAGTGCTCTTTCTATCAACCCTACAACCCACAAATTCAGAATCTGAATAACCAATTATTTCAAATAAAGAGCTAAACTTAGGATACCAAATTTCTAAGTTCTGAGTTCCTAACATATATCTTAAAATTCTTTTCACTGCTGTCAAATGTGATTCTTTTGGATCTGATTGAAATCTAGCACACAAACAAACACTAAACATGATATCGGGC
>NW_021319929.1:122361-207552 GCF_001605985.2 Dendrobium catenatum
AAACCTTGGCATTTCTATTAAATTTACCTCTATTCCATTGCTGGAGTCTCTTCTGCTTCCTCTTCAAAAAGCTTCTGAATTGTCTAGTCATCAATGAGATGTCGTCTTCATCCTCAAGTTGTGAGTGTTCACTCTCAGACTCTTCCACTTTCAGTGCTATGTTCTTATCCTTTCGTGGTTCACCTGCATCAACCTTTCTTCGGCTAACTCCTTGCTCGTAAGCAATAAGTGAACCAAGAAGATTGTCAATAGAGTAAATGTTTAGATCTTTAGACTCTATAATTGTAATATTTTTAGCATCATAAGCAGTAGGAAAATAACGAAGAATCTTATTAACCATTTCAGTATTTGTTAGTACCCTACCCAATGCATGTAAAGAGGTGACTATTTGTGTGAATCTTGTATACATATAAGAAATGGATTCATTAGGTTTCATGCAAAATAGTTCATAATCTTGTAACAAGATATTAAGTCTAAATTGCTTAACCTCTTTAGTCCCCTCATACGTTATACAAAGTCTATCCCATATGTCTTTTCCACTCTTGCAAGTAGAAACCCACATGTAGTCTTCTGATTTTAAAGCACAAAAGAAACTATTCAAGCATTTGACATTTAGTTGTGCTAAGTCACGTTCTTCTATTATCCAGTCCACAAAAAGTGTTTCAACTCTAACTCCGTCAACTAGTCTAGTTGGTTTTGTATACCCTTCCTTAACTAAGATCCACATACAATAATCAAGTGACTGTAAAAATGTAGACATGCGTGTTTTTCAAAAATCAAAAAGAATATTGTCAAATAATGGAGGTCTAGTTATAGAGAAACCCTCAGGTGTATTTCAGTTTCCAAATGTAGCCATCTACGTTAATCAAAAAGTATTCTAAACTTATGATTTCAAAACAAAGCTCTGATATCACTTGTTGAAACTTATTTACTATGAATTAGTTTGTTAAACCATAGCTTATGTCCCAGCGGCTCACCAAGAGGGGGGATGAATTGGTAATTAAAAAAATAATCCCACTTTTTGAAATTTAAATTGAAAATAAAACTTTAGTAATTTTTTCTAGAAAATTGTTTTTCAACCACAAGTTACAAACGATAAAAACAAAAATAGCGAAAAAATAAAAGACACGAGATTTATAGTGGTTCGATCAAAACCAGACTTACATCCACTCACCGGAGGCACCCTCTGAGTATTGCACTAATACCACTAGTGACTCTCCTTTTGCACCCACAGCAAGGCGGAGAAGCCTTTACAAAAACTATTTCCACCACTACCCAATGCAGCAGAGAACCGTCGTCCTTTTACACTATCCCCAGTGTTGGCACAGAACTGCCGTCCTTTTACACTATCCCCAGTATTGGCAGAGAACCATCCATCCTTTCACACTCTCTTAATGTGGGCAGAGAACCCTTTATCCTTTCACACTCTCCTAGTGTGGGCAGAGAACCCTCGGCTGTTCACACTTTCCAAGTGTTGGCAGAGAACTGGATCTCCTTGACAGATCTTCTTCACAAGAAATCTTGAAAGAAGAGAGAAAAGAGTGAAGCAAACACAAACCAAGAGTAGAGACTCTTACCTTTGAGTACCAAGTGAAACCTTCACGCTCCAATGGCAAGAAATCACCTTCAAACACTCTCTCATTGACTCTCCTTTTAATAGGCATGAAGATCAGCAGGCAAAAAGACTAAGTGGCAGTTTAGATTGGACTTTATATAGGAAAGACACAAAAAAACTGTCCAAAAACTGCAAATTTTCAAGTCAACACGTAGTGGATCGTCCCGTACGATCGTGGATCATCCTGGATGATTTTACTTAAATGCATTGGAAACAAACCAAATATATATTGGTACGAACTAAATTCGTACCCGATCATCATCCCGTACGAACTGGGTTTGTCCGGTATGAACAGTTATTCCATAGGTTGGTTCCCAAAAACTGCAGAATGTCGCCAAAATTTCAGAGTCGGTTCACTTCATCCTGGGATGAATATGGGTTCATCTGGATGAAATTTTTACAGAGGACATATTATCTTGGGATGATTTTGAGTTCGTCTGGATTAAAATTTCCAAGAAAGCAATTCATCATTGAATGATTATAAATTTTGTCTGAACAAAAATTTTCTAGAGGACATTTCATCCTGGGATTAATTGGAGTTCATATGGACGAAAATTCTCTAGAGAGCATTTTATCCTTGAACGAATATGAATTTTGTCTGAACGAAAATTTTCTAGAGATCATTTCATCCTGGGATGAATAAAAATTTGTCCTGGACGATTAGGGCTTAGAAAAACTTACTTGAACTCTTGTTCGTTCCATTGCTCTTTAGAGGAGATAACTAACTTGATCATCTCGTACGTACTATGTTCATCCCGTACGATCAGTATAAATTTTTAAAGATCTCCTTAAGTGTGTGTGTGTATTTATTCACTCAATTATAATCACTCCCTCTCAAACTTAATTCAAAGAAAAATATAAGCTTTAATTCACAAAGTATTTCATGCTGAATTTGATTTGAATTCTTCGTAGTCTGAGTTCTATTTTCCTAAAATGTTAGTACACAAAAGAGCAAAAACAACTCTTCTAAAAATTGTTAGAATAAAACTACATATAAAACAATAATATTTGAAATCATCAAAACTATACAAGTTGCAAGAATGTAAAACATGAAAATAGCAACTCTCTTAACACCTCTAAGGTTAGTGCTTTTACTTGAGGGAAACTCTTGGAAGAAGCTCTTTGTAAGAAGGATCTGACTACTCCACCATACTGAGGTGAAAGAGATTTAGCTACTCCGTCGCACTAAGGAGGTGAATGGGATTTGGCTACTCCATAACACCATTGAGGTGAAAGGGATTTGGCTTCTCCACCATAGCAAGGAGGTGGAAAGATTTGTAAGGGCTTCCCCATGTTGCTTTGGAGGAAAAAGAGGAGTCACTAAGTTTTTAGTGTAATTCTTGGAGCAGAGGACTCCAGGGAGTTAATGTAGTTCAAGGTTGACTAAACCAATATAAATCTTTGGCGTGTTAGTTTTTTATTTTATCTTTTACTTTTTTTGCACTTTACTCCTTACATTTTATTTATTATAAAGTATATGATCTATGAACTTCAGTTTATAATAAATTTATTTCTTTATTTTAGTGAAGAAGAAAAAAAATTTGAAAATAAAATGACAAAAATATTTTTTTTTCTTTGCAAGCTTTTTTAAACAAAAAATAAAACAAGTTTTCTTTTTTTTTGTGATTGTGTTGTCATATTATTTTTCTAGTAAATCACGATCTTTCAATAAGGATAATTTTTAAGTGATTTTTAAAAAACCAATTCAACCCTCTCCCCAACCCCCCTTGTGTACACTTGTAGTTCAAGTAGGTCTAACAATCCACATTTGAACTTTTAAGGGGAGATTCACTTTAGGAAGGATTCATCTGCCAGCTTGATTTGAGATATTTCATTTTGGGTGATATCTTGTTACTCTTTTATACTAGTATTGTCTTTCTTGAGTAAGTAATGGAAATTATGTTGTTCTATTTTCATTTTATGGCCAACTAAATTTTTTGTTTTGGATTGATGCTATAAAAACCTGAGTAAGTACTAATATTGACTCTTATGCTTTAAATTATTAATGGTTGTTTCTAATATTTCTTGCTCTTAATTTATTCTATGCAGTGGAAATATTTAGAATTAAAACCTAGTGTGATATATTACCTCATTGGTAGAATATTGGAATAATTAGGTGCATTGGAATGGAACTCTTGCATGCCTATACATAGGAATTTTAATGTTCTAGGTTCTATAGAGATAAAACAACTATAAGAAGGACATAAACCTTCCATTACAACCTTATATGTTTGATAGAGATATAATGATGCATATGCTATAATTTAAAACTAAGTTAGAATAGTCTACTTAGGAAAACTTAAGCAATTTTAAATTAATTAGTCAATAACATTTATGAATTAGTATATTTACTTTTCTTCAATGATTTTAACTCTATATAGTATCAAACTCTATTTTTAGTTTTGTAGGATAAATCATATAGCTAGAGTAGACAATACTAGATCAATTGCATAGAAGTAGAACACTTACTTATAGAATCGACACTCTCTCATATCACTTTTATTACTAGATTCACATGTGCACTTGTATTTTTAGTGGAGATTTATATCAAAGAAATTATAGGTATTATTCAACCCATAACAAGCAAACTTACATAGACCCCGCATCAAAATTACAAAGATGTTGCTCTCTCCTTTTGGTTCTCATAATAAAGGAGATGCCACTCAATCCTTTTGTTCCTCATAATGGTGGAGAAGCCAATCGATCCCCTTGCCTTCCCCTACTAGAATGAAGTCCTCTCCAAAGAATCTTATAGAGACCCTTTCAAAACACTTAACACAAGATTCTTGAGGATAGGTTCAGATGAAAAAGACTCCCATGTGAATCCCCACACACAATCTTCAAACACCCTCACGATTTCTCTCAAAATCACCCTCTCTCTCTCTATCTCTCCTCAAAGGCTCTGTTACAAAAACACACATTGAGATTCTTTCAAAGGTTCCTATTAAAAAGAATTATATTGGACAATTTAAATGAAACTCTAATTTCCAATTTTAATGCTCTCGTCATACATTATAAAACTAGGTTCATACTATCCAATTAGTTAAACTCTCATTTTAGACTGGACTGCATAATATTTGGTTATATAATATGATCAAATATATCAAACCAGGGATCATATAGGATGAATAAAATTTCTTGTAGTGAACTTTTTTTCAATGAATAAACATAGGAAATAATCCATAATGATCGTATAGTATGAAATATTTTGTATAGTATGATTAGATCAAAATTCAAATTTTGAATTTATCGTATTATGGTAACTAATATTTAATGGTGGTATCAAAATACATGAACCTCTTATATGAATGTAAGTGGTACAATATACTGAGTTGTACTAAAATTTAATTAAACATTTAATATAAATTGTAAAAAACTAATTTTACAGTATAATTTGGATCATACAGTCAAAACTAACAAGGAAAATCAGGTATTATATTTTCTCACTCTCACTTGTGTGTGTGCATTTTTCAACTTACACCTAATAAAAACTAACTCAAGAAAAGTAAAAATAATAGACTATTTTTTTATAACTTCTAACTAGACTTATTATTGCCCTTCTTGAGTTTTTTTCTCTGGCTTTGCTCACTATATGTTGTACCTAAAATGTTAGTAGCACACAAAATATATATATATATATATATATATATTACTTTGAGAGCCTTAAATGATCAATTCAATAATACCTATAAATATCAAAACACAAGGTCGGTCTCACGAGTTTCAACAGTTATGACATATAAGAAATAATTTTTTAAAGAACATGAAAAAAAAGAAATAAATTAAGAGGACTTATTTATAGAATTACCAAATAGATTATCCCAGACTTTTGTTGAACTAAAAATCATGTTTATAAAAATATTCCTCGAGTCCCATTAACACATTATAATTAGGACTTATTTGTAGAAATATAGAAACTTGGTGGATCCCTAGTATATTATATTCTCTTGTGAATAAATTTATGTAAGAGGTGCAAACCTCAATTCTAGGAGCAACATGCAATTGTGATTCTCCTAAATAATATTCATGGGCTGGTTACTTTCTTACTAAAAGGATTCACAATTAAGACTTCTAAAAAGCTCATGAGTCAAGCATTAAGTATTTAAGAAGAAGCATCTTAGTTGTCCTTCCTTAAGGATCTCTATAGACATTAAAAAGTTAAAACCCTAGAAGGTCTTAGAAAAGAAATCTTAGTCAACTTTTATTTTTGATAAGGGTAAACAATTGATGAAAGTTCAACTTAAAAATATTTCATTATAATCAATATCAGAAATCACCCATATCAATAATATTAATCTAAAACTTATTATACATTAAATGATAAGAAAAATGCTATAGAAAAAATTTCCTTCTTCATCAATAAAGCTTACCCCTTTAAAAGGGAGGTGATTAAAAAGATTTTAAAAAATATTTCATGTTAATAGATCTAAAAACCCAAAGGAAGTGGGTAAGTCATGTTAGTTAAATTAATGTCCATGTCACAAAATGGTGGGCCATGAATGAAAAGATTGCATAAACTTCAAGGAGTGGCTCAAGAGAAATATGAAAGCTAGACTAATGGTGATTCCCAAGGTGTACTTATCATATTTAAGCTAAGGAATTTATCTGGCAAATCTATGTCAGATGAGCCCCCTTTTTTTCTTATTTATCATTTATTTTAATGAAGGATGATATATAACTCTTGTTGACCTCATTTATGGATGAGGTCATCCAAATATCAAAAACCTGAATACATCATTTTTCTTTCCTTTGATGACTAGTCTAGATACCCTAGGCCTAGCTATTGAACCCCAAGCTCCTTAAATTAAATCCAAACACTTTTCAATTAGTTCAAAACTCTGATATACAACCAACATGCCTAGTGAATTTTTCCTTGTAGTACATTGGCTCCTTGACTTCAAGCATTGTTCAAACTTCTCCATTAGGAGCTTCATACACTAAATCTATAATTTTTGACTCCCCAAACCAATGTTTGACCTAGTTAACTTAGTTGAGCAAGCTTAACCTAGTTAAATTAATCAAACCCATATATTAATCCATTTAAATCTTTTTTTCTTCTTTAAAATTAACCAAATCATTTTAAATATAAGTGCTTATGGATTGAACATGTTTAGTCAACTTACCCTAGTCAAAGGTTGACCTAGTTAACTCACATAAAATTGATAAAACCAAAATAGTAGGAGTCACACCACTTCATGTAATCAAGTAAACTTATGAAACCCTTTAAGTAAAAGAGGCTAAACTCATAACTATTTAGGTACCTCTCAGTGTAATGGTTGAAATTTCATTAAGAAATTCCATAGTTAGGTGTGCTCATCTCAAAGAAATTATGGGAAGGGTGATCTCCTCAAAAGTGACTTAAATATGACAAAAATGTGAAGCCCTTAGCCCAAAGATAACAATATCTCATTAGTTAAGTGTTTAATCTATCATAAATGGTATCAAAGAAATACATTAGTCAAAAGATGGGAACTAAGTGTCATATAAGATAAAGTACTATGCCATGGGAGCCACCTCTTGAACCCTATGTGGGATAAAATGCTACAAGATGGGAGTCTCTACTTAAACTAATAGTGGCCTCCTTTAGAATCCTATCTACCTGGTGGAACATTGCAGGATAAGAATATCGACGAGGAAATTAGTTACTTAAGCAGTGAGATTATGAAACCCCTTAAATAAAAGAAGTTAAACTCTTTAACATTGAGGCACATTTTGGTGTAATTGTTGGAATTTCATTAAGAAACTCCTCATTTAAGCATGCTCATCACAGAGAAATCCCATGATAGGTGACCTCCTGGGAAGTTAAGCAAATGGAAAAACATTGTGAATCCCATAGGCCAAATCAAGCAATATGTCAATAGTTAGGAATTTAGGCTATTACAAAATCTCTTTAATTATTCAAGTGCACTCCAATTAATGACTTAAATGAACATAAGCCATTTTTGAGTTAGTCCATGGGGAGTTGACCTATCCAACTCATCATAAATGTACAAACTTAATCACATATAATCTCCTCTATAAGAACATCATTAGATGACTCTAGACCCCTTGAATTTCATTCAACCAACCCCTAAGGACCTTACATGCTCTATACTAGTAAATTGTCTCAAATTAATCAATCAACATTGTCAAATATTCAAATATATTAAAATGTTCAAAACTCTTTATTCTTGTGTAATCCCTTCGCACTAGTTATTTTATTTCATTACAAATTACTCTAGAACATTCCTAAACTAAGTTAAACCAAGTTCACCCTTGTTTTAACCTATGACAACCCTAGTCATCCCATATATATAAAAATAACTTCAAGTCCTTCTAACCCTTTTTAAACCACTTCCTATGTCATGAATTTTTCCCTAACCATTTAAAACAAGTATAAACATCAAAAGGGACATCTCTTATTAATCTTAGCCACTTGTTAAACTTGTAGAGCATTAATTAGAGTAACATATTGAAACTATTCATACTCACTTTACTCTCTATCTAGAATATCCCAAAGCTCTAAGAATTTCATTTTTTTTCTTCCTTGAACCTCTTATACATTTCCCAAGCATTTTCTAGTCATTTGGAGCTTATCTTCAGTAATAGGAGGGGCTTTTTAAGTTACCATACATCCCAAGAATATGAACTTCTTCCATCTTTCTCCTCTAATCTTAACCCCTTCTACTAAGTGCTCTTTAAGCTCTAAGGAGAATATTATCCAACAAACAACATATAATATCACTTTTATAAAGGTAAATTACCAACCCTAATTCTATAATTAGAATTTAAAATTACATGTAGCATTCACTATATCAAGCTGCCATACTCATACCATGAGTGCTTACCACCCTAGGGAATTCAACCCAACACTAGTATATATTGTATAAGAATTTAAAAGGATTTATAAGATTATGATTTTGAGCTATTTAGAGTGGAAGATAAAACATAGTCAATACATTCTATTTATGTTCGATTGGATGTTACTAATTTCATCATATCATTGACTCTAATCAAACTCCTTTGATCCTTAGTTAGGTTGAACACTTGAATGAAAATATAACGGTCTTTCATTCTAAATGTGCTTGAACTGACAGTTCAATCTCTTAGACGCATAGATAAGTGGTTGACTACCCCCATCCATATGTGACAATCAATTTATGTTGCATGGAAAACTCTTTTCATGTTACATCTGCCACCTTAAGTCATCATAAATTAGTTATAAATGCATTTTAAGATAACTAAAACATTCAACAATCCTAATAAATTAAATTCTCATCCTTTTTATGCATTTTTATAGTCTATGGTTTAAGGGTGAAGAACTCTACATTTAAAAAAATATTAAACAATTAATGAGTAATTCATGTTTGAATGACTAATATTTTTTATTGATTACTTTTCATACACTCATCTAATTAATCTCAAACTTTGTTAAGTAAAATAGGTATTTTCTCTATATTTTCTAATTTTCTTAGGCATGCTTGATGCACTTTAAGTCCACATTTGAATTTTCAATTGTATAGTTTATATTTGACCTAAACATTTTAAATTTCAATATGTCCAATCTATAGACCATTAGACCATCAATTTTTTTATGGATTGTTTAAAAACATGGAAGGTTAAGATACACTTAAATGCAAGCCTATTTGAATGATAGAAAAACTAAGAAAAATAAGTTAAGGTTGTGTCATGTTAACTTAGAAAAGTTCTAGGAAATTCAGTCTACATTTTATATGAATAAAACTCTAACCTAGCTCACTTATTGACATGATGAACCATAAGATTTAATTTGATATAAGTTTGAAATCATTTGATCATTTAAAACTTAAACTCTAAAATCAACCTTTATTTTGGGAATGGATTTTCAAAAATAAAAAAGTGAAGCTTCTCATTTTCACGCAACGGCTCTTTAGCTCTATTTTTCTGGGCGATCTCGAGGTAATTCTAGGGTTCTCTTCTATATGTGTCTTCGATCCTTCTCATGGCTTGTTTCTTCCACTGTTTTCATGATTTGCATCTCTTGGTTTTATCTTCTATGTTTTTTTAGCTTTGTTTTATAGGTTTCCGTTTGGATTTTTGTGGGGGAGATGACATCTTCGACGTCGTCCATCCCGGTTTCCACATGATTCCCTGTTGGTAAGACCCACTCTTTTAAGGATGTCTTTGCTGGTTCTTCTTCTTCTTCTTCTTAACTAGGGTTCAATTTGTGCACACTTCTTTTAAGGGTTATCCTGCCCTATTGATCAAGGGTTCGATTGTTTTGTAGCTTGCTGCACCTTTTTCTTTCACATTAGTTGGTAAATTTGTTCTTCATTGTCCTAATCTTAACGTGATCCATAAGTTTATTCTTAGCCTTAAACTCTCTAGTTCCTTTAATGTTGGTGTGTTGGATCCTCATCATATTGCTATACAGCTTACCAATGACTTGGATTATAGTTGCATTTTCTCTAGGAGATCATATTATATTTAAGCATTTCAAATAAGGTTACTCAAATGGACACCGGATTTTGATGTATTGGAGGAATCTCCTATTGCACCTATGTGGATATCTTTCCTAAATTTAAGACTTCATTTCTTTAATTCATAAATTCTTTTTGGATTGGCTTTGGTTTTTGGAAGACCCTTACAAACTGACCAAGCTACTACATCCTTATCTCTACACTTGGTGGCTCGTGTCTTAGTTGAGTTAGATGTTTCTAAGAAACATCCTAATGAGATATGGCTTGGTTTGGAATTAAATGGAAATTTTCAAAAGGTGGAGATTGAAAACCTAACTATTTTTTGTTCCCATTATAAGATGCATGGTCATGGGATTAATGAATGTTTTCGATTACATCATCTTCTTCATAAGGAGAAAGTCTCTTCTAAAGTTTTACATGAAAATGACAATCATGTAGGTGAGGAGGAAAATGCGGCTGAATTGGGGGAGGGAAATGTCTCTAGTGTGTAGGATATTATTGAGAGTAATACTACTCATGTGATTAAGGACCCTCTTTCTAAGGTTCTGGAGGCTAATGATAAATTTAATCTCTTGATCTTAACCAGCAGGAAGTTTCTAATATTGCCCCTGACCATAATATGGGGCAAGATATTGTTAAGCAAAGGCTAGATAATATTACTTATACTAACATTGTTACTGCTTTAGAAAATATTATTTGTGTTTCAAATAATAAATTGATTGATATGGATTTTACAATGGTTTTTAATATCTCTAGTAATTTGGTTTCTACATCTTCTATTATTGCTATTCATGAGAAAGATCAAGTGGACATAGTTTATGGTGGAGTTTTAAAAGGGAAATCGGTTGTGATGGACAGTTATTCCTTAGAGCAAGAATTTTGGCAGGAAGGTTTTACTGATGATAGTAAGCTTCAATATAAATCTCTCCCTAATAGTGAGGCTTTTACTTATTTTGAGGATTTATATATTTTTTCAAAATGTTTTGTTAAAGATGACAATTATGCTAGTTTCATTAAGTTTCAAGGTAAGAGAGACCAAAAAAAATATAATATCATTTTACAGCCTTTGAGAAATACCCACTCTCATACTCCTCATTAATTTATGCTTTACATTTAATTGCATTATTTGGAATTTTAGGGGCATTTGTTTTCCCTATTCCTATTTTAGATCTAAAAACCTTTGTCGTGTTCATAATATTTTTTTTCTTGTTTTGCTTGAGCCTTTTATCTCATATAATAAGCTTATTAGTACTGCATGCTCTTTGGGTTTCAACCATGTTGTGGCTAATGTGGCTAATAAAATTTATGGGTTATGGAAGGACCCTATTAAAATTGAAGTTATTGGTGACTATACCCAAGTGTTGCATTGTAAGGTGTAAGCTTTTACTTTCATGTGTTGTGCATTTTTTGTGTATGTTGCATCTTCCCGTTATATTAGGAAAATCTTTTGGGATCAACTCACTAATTTCCACAATTTTTTTTGTTTGCCCTAGCCTATTGGTGGTGATTTTAATGCTATTACTAATCCCTTTGAGTGGATTGGTGGTTCTTACCCTTCTCATTCCTCTATGGAGGATTTTAGTAACATGATTTTGGATTGCAATTTAATTGATATTGGTTTTGTTGGTAAGAATTTCACTTGGAATAGGGGTCACTTATGGTAATGTTTAGATCCCGTGCTTTTTAATGATTTTTGGATTAACTCTTTTAATACTATTACTACTGAACATCTTACCATAACTCTTTATGACCACTCCCCTTTACTTATAAGCCTAGATTTTAGACATGTCAACTGCCCTCCCCAATTTAGACTTCAAAATATATGGTTACTTCATGAGTCTTTTTTGGATGTGGTTCATAATAACTGACATGTCCCTCTGCATCCTAATAATTTTACTAATGGCATGACGAGATTGTGGTTTAAGTTGAAAAGGCTTAAGTAAATCTTGAACTGGTGGAATCATCATTTTTTAAAACTTATTTACTAATATTTTGAAGGCCGAACAACAAGTTAATTTTTTTTATTCTAGTTGTCAAGTTGATCTCTTTGATGATAACTTATTTCTTTTAAGAAATGCTAAAGATTGTCTCTTTAAACTTAAAGCTCAAGAGGAGGTCTTTTGTAAACAAAAAGCTACTGCTAGGCATATGGTTGATGGTGATAATAAAACTAAATACTTTCATGCCTTAGTCAAGCGAAAAAGGGCTAAAAATTGCATTAATAAATATTTCATGAGGATGATTCTTTCTCTAATAATTCTATGGAGATTGCTAAACTTACGGTTGATCATTTTCAAAATCATCTTAATAAAAACTTTACTCCTATTCATGTTAGTAATTTTACTTTTATCCCTAACCTTATTCAGTAAGAGGAGAATGACAATCTTTATAAACCTCCTTCCGTAGAGGAAGTTAAAGAGATTATTTTTGGTATGAATAGTGATTCTGTGCTGGGCCTGATGATTTTACTTCTCCTTTTCAAAAATTATGGCATATTATTTATAATGATTTTTTCTCTACAGTTTTAGACTTCTTTACGAATAATTGTATCCCTATATTTTTTACCTCTACTTATATTGTGCTTATTCCCAAGAATAATATTGTTAGCTCCTGGAATGACTTTAGACCTATTAACCTTTGTACTCTTTTTAACAGGTTAATTTCTAAAATTATCTCGAATTGTTTAACTCCTATTTTACCTTGAATTATTTCTCCCTTTCAGATGGGTTTTGTGAAAGGAAGGGCTATTACTGATAATATTTTGTTTGCTCAAGAATTTTTTCGAGATCTGGATGTTAGGGTGAGAGGGGGTAATTTGATCTTGAAGTTGGACATTTCCAAGGCTTATGACAATATTGATTGGAACTTTATTTATAATATTTTGTATCTCTTTGGTTTCATATAATTCTTTATTAAGCTAATTACTAATTGTATTGAGAATGTTTACTTTTTCATCATTATTAATGGTTCTAGTAATGGGTTTCTCAAATCTTCTCATGGTTTAAGGCAGGGAGACCCTATTTCCCCTGCTCTGTTCATTATTGCTACGAATTTTTTGTCTAGAGGTCTTATCAACCTCTTTGAGAACAATCCCAATCATTATTTTAGAGCATTGGGTGGTTTTCCTATTTCTCATCTTTGTTTTGCTAATGATTTAATTATCTTTACGAATGTTTCTATGAACAGGATTCATAAACTTATGGATTTTATCAATTTGAAATGGTTACTGGCTTATCTCTTAATAAAAATAAATGTTGTTTTGTTACTTCTAAGAGAATTCCTAATGCTTGTATCTTGGCCATTAAAGATGGTACTGGTTTTACTCATGGTCAATTACCCATGAAGTACCTTGGTGTTCCCCTCTTTAAAGTTCGTAAGAAATCTTTTCTTGTTGATGATCTTTTTATTGCTATTCAGAATAATTTTTCCTCGTGGGATTCCAATTTTCTATGTTTTGGTGGGTAGATTAACACTTGTTAAAAGTGTTCTTTGTTCTTTGTTGGTTTATATCTTCCAAACTTTGTTGCCTACTAAAGAAGTTTGTAATATAGTCCTTAGGCTTATTAATAAATTGCTTTGGAAAGGTATGTCGAGCAGTTCTAAAATTTCTTGCGCTTCTTGGGAAAGATGTTTTGGTGTTTTAGCTGAAGGGGATTTAGGTTGTAAAATCATGAATGACTTAGCTTACGCTTTTGTTTTTTAAGCTTTGGTTTAATTTTTGTGTTAAAGGGAGCCTTTGGAATAAGTTTATGTATGCCAAATATTGTGTTGGTAAACATCCATCTACCTTGGTTTTAAATCAAGGTGACTCTTTAGTGTGGAAGAGACTTTGTAAGATGAAGTGGTCTATTGAGCCTTTCATTTCTTTGGGTTTGGAGAACTTTGCATAAATTTATCCCCCCTGATGATAATGTTATTATTAGATGTATTATTTTACCTACCAAATGCCAATGTTGCTATCATTTAGAGAATATGCATCATGTTTTTATTTCTGGCCCTATTGCTACAAAAGCTTGGATTTATTTTGATGACCTATTTCAATTACATTACTTTAATGCCCATTTATCATTGAAATCTCTGCTTAATGCTTGGTTCGTTAAGACTAAAGGTCATATCAGAAATGTTATTCCTTCTCTCATTTTATGGAATTTATGGATGGAAAGAAATAATTCCCTTTTTAACTATATTTGTATGAATCATCTTAAGGTTACTCAGAATATTAAAGATAAGATTTTGGTCTTATTTTCACTTAATTTGATTTCTACCAAGAGCTTCAAGAACTATACTTTTGTGGGTTCTTCTTTAGGCCTTAATTGGGAGAATGGAGATTCCTCCAAAGGTCCTGGAATCATTTATTGGATTAAACCTACCACTAATTTCTACAAGTTGATTATGGATGGGATTAGTAGCTGCTCCTCTGGGGCTATGGTGGTATTATCAGAAATAACGAAGGTAAGCTTATTATAGCTTTTGCTGGTCCTATTCAGAATTGGGATACTTTACATGCTATTATTGTGGCTATCCTATATAGCTTAAGGTTATGTATTTATATTAATTTAACTCATATGATTATTGAGGTTAATTCTTATTATAATTTCAATTTCTTAAACTTTAATGTTGATTTGGGCTGCAGTACAGACCTTTTTATATGGCTAGGGAGATTAAGAATCTTTTGATTTTTTTGAATTATTTGTTCTGTCATATTTGTAATGAAGGAAATGTTGTTGCAATCCATGACCCCTAGTCTGAGATTTTGATGATGACAAATAATTTCGTCTGAATTACTATTCATTGAATATCTTTGATTTCGGCTATTGTCTGTGAGAACTAACATTTCAGGGAGATCATAAGTTACTCAGGACAACAAGAAGACTTAAGATTGGGTAGAGTAAGAGTGTGAGTTTATAACATTGTATTTTTTATTTATTTCATTTTTTCTTTTCTTGAGTCTCGTCACATTGCATGTAAATTTGAGCAACCATGCACACACACAGGGGGAGAGGGTTAAAAAATGTAGATTTTTTTTCTCTATTGATCGTACTATACGATTTATATCGTACTGTATGATGTGTTACTAATAAAAAAAACTAGCCACCAAATTAAATTTAAGTAAGTTTTATAGCCTTTCGTACTATACGACGCAATTGGTACTGTATGATTTAATTTAAATACTTACTCAAATTAACCCCGTAAATAGTAGACAAATCAAGGTTTAATTTCTGATTGGTTATCGTACTATATGAATCAAATCATATTGTACAATCAACGGAGGCTATTTTTGATCAAACCCAACTTTGTACTGGATGATCCCTTGATTTTGAATAATTATACTGTATGAAGTGGGTCGTACCCTACGATGTACAGAGAGAAGTTTCGATCATCCTGACAATCATCCTATATGAACACAAGAATTTTTCATATCGTATTGTACGAGTTTAAATATTACTTTACGTTTGTATTCAGAATTTTGGCATGTTCATAAACCTTCCTACCAGGACGAAGGCCATTTGGTACTAATCATACTGAACGATATTTTATCATATTGTACGATAGTAATGGCTAATTTAAAAATTCAGGGTTTTTTAAGCCCATTTTAAGTATCAAAATTTTAGTTTTTGATATGTGACTAAGAGAGAGGAACATGATTGGGGAGGGAATCCTTCGGAGATAGCTCTTGAGAACATTTTAGGGTTGGTGAGAAGAAGGAGAAGGTTGGCTTGGTGAGGGAGGATTGTGAGGGAAATCACCTGGTATCTCCGAGCTTGTTGCACTTTGCTCCTCCTATGGCTCGATAAGATCTTGTAGGAGGCTATTTGAGGGGGAGACTCTTATATATCAGTGACCTTTAAGGTACTCTGCCTTCTCCAGGAGGGAGAAAAATAAGAAGGTACGCTGCCGTCGCCAGAAGGGTGACAAAAAGCTTGGCACTCTGCCACGCAAGGGTTGGTGAAAGTGAGTCTTGTAAGAGCTTCTCTATCTTGCCGAGGGGGAAAAAGGAGAACTATTGTTTAGTAGTGAAATTCCTGGAGTGGAGGACTCCGTGGAGTGGACGAAGGTCAAGTGACCTAACAACTATAAAATCTATGGTGTGATCTTTCCTTTACTGCTTTTATTTTCACTTGCATTTTATTTTCATTATATTTGTTTGGTGAAAATTGGAGTAAAATTTGTTGTTGCAATTAAGTTCAAGTGCTTTCTTTCGCATTAAATTTTTATGTTTATAATTTTAAAAACACAAAAAATATTAGAGCTCTTGTTTAGGATTTTTTAATTGCAACAATTTTCACAATTCACCGCACCTCGTGGCGCATTTAGTAATTTCAAATGTTTGTGCATCTTGGCTTTCTAATTGGCCTTGTGGATATTTTGGATTTGGTGGTGTCAAACATTCCAAGGCATCTACAAAGGCTAATTTATCTTGATCATGTTGGTGTTCCTTTTATTATATCTTAGGTGGTTTTGGTGGCCTGGCGAGTGATTCTAGGCCTTCAATTTGGTGGTCTGGCTGGCTTGCTGGTGTGTTGGTGTTGTTTTTCTTGGATCGGGGGTTATTTGGTGGATCCTTATTTATTTTTTTGGAGCTCTTTCTTCTTGATTGTTTGTTCTTTCCTGGGGTGGCTACTTCTTTAATCTGGTTGTTGGTTACTGCTGCTCTCTAGATCTCTTCTATTTTGATGGTGAGGGTCATTTATTATGCTTCTATAGTTGGCCTTGCTTCTTTGGTTTCCTGTGCAGGCAGGTGGGGCCTGCGTGCTACTTATCTTGGGGTTTTTAGGTTATTTCTGCTGGTGCTACTATCTGTTTCCCATTACGATTTTCTACTTGGGGCGTTATTTCTAGTTGCTCTGTTTGTTGTCTCAGCCCTTTTGGTGATTGGTTAGAGTTTTTATTACTGGATGGTTGGTTTTTTAAGTTGGCCTTGCTGCCTTTTGGCCTAGTAGGGCCCATTTTTGCAAGGGTTTTATTTCCTGTGATCTCTCTTCAGGTTTTAGTTTGCAGTTAGTTTGATGGTTGAATTTTCTCTGGTCATTTGGGCATGGCTAGCCTGGGTATGGATGGTGGTGGTGGTGGTTTCTTGCACTTGTTCTCCATGTTTCCTTATTTTGTTTTCCTTGGTTGGGCCTTTCTTTTGTGCTCTCCCTCTCAATGGGTTGCTTGGTTGGTTTTCATTTTCAGAGGTGAAGGTATCCCTATGCCTGTCTTTTATTTTGAGAATTGGTTATTTAGTTATGTTGTTGGGATTCAGTTTTTGATTTATAATACTATTATTAAGTTTATTCGTATCCAAATTATATATTATTATTATGTTCTTTGTGCCTATGAGATATTGACTAGGTTTTTTTTTTTTTTTGGAGCTGAGGATTGAAGATATGGTTTTGAGGCTAGCTGTAGGAGCTTTTTGAAGTTTTTTTAGTTGCTCCTTTTTTGGGTGCTTATGCTTGAGCATCGTAGAATGTACATAGGTTATTTTATACTAATTTATAGTGGGGAATTCTAACTTGTTATTTTCTTTCTTTTTATGATATTAGTAAGCTTGAGATCCCCTTAAGGACTTTTTAATCCTTGTTTTTAATCAACGAGTAAAAAAATTGATTTTCAAAAGTAAATAAATAAATAAATATTATAAAAATATGAAATAAATTGCAATGATTTCTAAAATCATATGATCAAGGAAAAATAAAATATATATAGAACTTTAAAAAAAATAAATTGGGTTTAAGTTTTTTTTAATTAATTGTTTAAGTTAATTTTTAATTAATTATTAATAAAATAAAATAATAAAAACTCAATCCTTAATTCAACTACTATCAAATTTTCATGGATTGACCCATTGGTCATCCTTAATCAATGATATCAATCACTTGAACATTTAAGATTGATTAGTTAAATAAAAACCCAATAAAAAATTTTTAATAAGGAGGGAATTTAATAAATCATTAAACATTCCAAATTAAATAAATAATAAAATAAAATAAAATAAAATAAATAAAACTTGAGAAATTTGAATTAAATTAAATCATTTAAATTAATTCAATCAAATAATCTATCTTAATAAATCCAACTAAGTAAAATTAAGTACCTTCAATTTTAAAAAATAAAACATCAATACACTAATAAATACTTAAGCTAAATTAAATCCTTTAATCACATGTTTTATTCCTTTTTTTTAAGCTAAGCAAATTGCATTAAAACTAAAAAAAAAAAAGCAACCTATGTGATAAAAATCCTATCACAATCCTTCTTTATCAAGTCAACAATACTTGAAGGATGTTCACTAAAAAGAAAAGAATCCCGAAAAAATATCCGTAGAGCCCAAATTTAGAACAAGCATCAGCCACCCCATTACACTCTCTAGAAACACAATGAAACTTTACATTATGAAAAACAACTAGGAAAGAGAAATCTATCCTTCGAATCTTCTTCATTGGTATGGGTTGGATGCTTTGTGCGTTTGATAATGTGGAGGGATTGACTTGGTTCTGTCTAACGGACCTTGGTATGTCAAGGGACAAATCATAGTGGTGGATAAATGGTCACCTCAATTTTTACTTGATTCATTAAAAGGTCTAACTGCTCCAATATAGATTAGAATGTCGAGTTTGCCTTTACAATGTTGGGATGATATCAATCTTTCTAGAATTACTTCTAAGGTTGGTAATCCTTACCTAATAGATGACCATATGTTCCAATGGGGGAGGAGGGAATTTGCAAGGATATGTGTTCATATTCAATTAGAAAAAAAAACCTACTTTTGGTGTCTGGGTGGAAGGAAGTTCAGGAAGATTTTATCATAAATTTGAATATGAAAAAGTTCCAAATCTTTGTACAACTGGGGTAGAATTGGTCACTACAAAATTAGCAAACCTGAAATGATTATTGGAAACAATCAGAATGATTCTTTTTTTTTTTTTAAGAAATGCATGAGTGCATCAAAATAAAAGAAAGAAAATCCTAATACAAACTAGGTAAAAGTAGCTAATGGTTCCTTTCTCAACATGAAAAAGGGACCTTATTAAAAGCAAGTTTGTTAAATTAAACTCATTATAATTGATATGAAATCCACTATTTCCTATTTTGAAACTGTTCAGATGTAGGGGATACCAAAGTCTTAAACAACCCGAGGGTTGGTTAGTATCCCAGAGTCCCCATCCAGTTAGAGAATAAGACTTAGTAATGATCTCATAATCAATTAGAAGAAGTTTAAAATCCCAAATTAAATAAAAAAGAAGAAGTAAAAGCTAAAAAGTAAAATACAATTTAACAATGATAAAAAATCACTTAAGAATATCACTGATAGATATTCCATAAGCTTTTTCCAACTTCCAAAGTTGGAATTCAATGATAGTATTATGCCAAACTTTTTGATAATTTGCTCCATATTCAAGTATTTATCCATTTTGTTGCTATCAAAGGGAGAACCATCTTGCATATTAGTGAGATAATAGAGAAGAAGAACCTCTCATACCGTTCTTCACTTTGAGTCCAGCCATCTTCCTTCTAGGTAGAACTTCCACCTGTCCCAAGGCTTGAAGTTCTTTGAACAATGTGTTCTTAGAGCCCGGGGAATCACTATTCTTGGAAAAAAAATATTTGCCATTCTTAAGAATAGTTTTTTTGAAATTCAAACTTATTGCCGAAGGAGGAGAAGAATCTTTCAATATGTCCATACTATTTTTAATTTCAGAAATTGTAGATGGATTATCAGTAGGATATGCACTCATTATAGAATTAATGCCAAAGCTGTTAAAGGAGTTACAACTACCAATTCTGTTTCAGAATTAATAGCCTCATTTAATTTTTCTTGGATATCTGAAATTTCAAAATCTGGCTTATGAGCTCCCATTATTCCAGCAATAAAGGTGGAATGGGTAGAAGTCGTTTCATGTGAAACCTCTTCTATGCAAACGCCTGCCTTACTTACTTCCACCATTTCAACACTTCTAAATTCAAGATTTGAATTTGAACTATAGCTGAATTTATTAACAGATTTATAATCTCCCATTAGATCAGCATTTAAACTAGGAACATTACAATCAGCTCCCATGGGATCAGCCTCCAAAATAGGTAATTCAGAATTCAAATTCTGAGCGGCTTGAGATTGATCCACAATTAAAAAAAGAAAAATTATTTGTCTCCCTATCTTCCTCCAGAATTTGTGGAATTTGAATTTCCAAATTTTCATCAATAGTAGGAAGATTGATGGAAGAACCTGCTCTATGTCTAACAGCCTTTCCATCTCTTTCCTTATTTTCAGCATCAACTCGAGTTGTCAAAGGATCAACAAGAACTTCTGAAACAGCATTAACGTCTTCTTCAAATTCTTCCAAGGCTGCATTATTGATATTAACACAAGCATTCTCCAATTTTTCGTTTGCTGCGACAACTTTAAAATTCTTTTCCTCAGGATTTATCCTTCTTTTGTTTATGTACTTCACATGTAACCAAGGCCCATATGGATGATTTTCAGTTTGCAAAGAACTGGAAGGGACATCTTCAACAAGGGGATTTTGATTAAGAGTTGAATTTGGACAAACAAAATCAATATGTCCAATCTTTCCACATTTGTAACAAATTGATGATAGATTTTCATATTCAAACTTTTGAAAAAATCTACCATTAAGGCCTTCCACCCAAATACCATGGGGTAGTTTAGAATTCAAATTTACCCGAATGCAAGCTCTAGAAAATTCCCTTCTCCCCCATCTAAACATGTTACCATCTAATAATAATGGAGTTCCAATTCTAGAAACAATTCTAGTGATATTGGATTCATCCCAGCAATGTAAAGGCAAATGAGGAAGACGAACCCAAATCGGAGAGGAAATCCCATCCAAGGAATAAGGAGAGAAGGAAGGAGACCATTTGTCTAAACCTACAACAAAGCCCCCAACAAACCAAGGACCTCCGTTAAGAACTTCCTCCATGACTTCATGTGACTGAAATGAACAAAGGAGCCAATCTAGACCAAGCAATGTAATATGAAACCCTCCATATTTCATCCATGGCTTTCTTAATTGAATTGAACACTTAGAAAAAGGAAAGTTTTTTCTAAGAATTTTAACAACCAATGAATTGCTCAAAACTTGAACATTAGAATTTTCCTTTTCCATGTCAAGTTTGACTACATTTGCATCTCCAATATCATCATGCAATTCACTAAAATTTATTTTAATGTGAGGTTTTTTGGCCCACACATTAGAAACTTCCAATCTATAAGAGGAACTAGAATCTATGATATTAACATTACCTTTTTCAATATCAATATCCTTCTTCAATATATCATCAAAATTGCATCTTGATGAAGAAGCCTCCTTATCATTTGCTCCAGAGATGATACCCGACAGAGGTTTTGGCTTATCATTCAAGAATGAAATTAATTCTTCCCCTTTGCCTGAAATGGGCAAAGACTTTTGCTTTGCAATCAATCCTCCCTCTTTGATCACAAGAGGAGATTCAAAAATCCTAAAAGGGGAGATGCGTTTAAAGGAGAATCTACCTCTTGAATCCAACATAATTGGACTCGCAGTAGATAGCAAAGTTTTGGTGTTCTGGTCATCCATAGATGACCGGCCACCTTCTTCCATCTCCAACAAGGCACCCAAAATCTTCAAAATCTTCTTCAAAATTCTTCCTGATTTTGTGGAGCTTCTCTCTCTTCACCTGAAAGCTTTACCTTCTAGAGGTTGTGAATCAGGGGGGAAAGTTATATTCAACACGGATAATTCTTCTAGCTCTAATTCTGCTAGTAAAGTGAAAGATTCTACAAATGAGAGTGACTCCACTTATGGTCCTTGGATTCTTGTTCATTATGGGATGAAGAAAAATTTTAATCAAAAGAAGGTTGAAATCCAAAAAAGAAAGCATGTTCTGATGGAATACGTGATCAAGCAAGATGGCAATAAAAACAAAGGGAAGTCGGCTGTGGAGGAACCAGTTTTGGATCAAGTAGGAAATGACCTCAACGTGGATGTTCCAGTTGAAAAAATTGATCTGAATCAAATTGAAACAAATTTACTAGAGGGGGTGGTTTTTCCTGATAACAAGGTGTCTTTATTAAATGGTGGGAAAAAATTTCTTGTGCTATCTGATTTGATAGAAGATGGTGAGATTATTCCAGATGATGAGAAATTTGTTGCTCCACAGGTTGCTGTTATTGGAAAGGCTCATGAAACTAACATTGATAATGTGGTTAGTGATTCTTCTCAACCTGCTTGGGATCTAGATCTGAAATTGTCAAGGGGGCATTTGGATGAAGGTTCATCTAATTCAAAAGTTAAACTTGCTAAGGAACTGAGGAGTTTGGGGCCTATAAAATTGGTTTCTATAAATAGAAAGAAAGATGGAGATGGGAAAGACAAGGAGGGGGCTTCTTCCCCTTTAAATTGTTAATGGCTTCAATCATGTTTTGGAATTGCATAGGAGCTAGAAAGAAATAAGCTTCCCTATATCTCAAAGAAGTGGTGAAAGATAATAAAGTTTTTTTTTTTTTTTTGTGGGATTGTTAGAAGCCAAGGTTTCTTCCTTTAGTGCGTTGGAAGTCAATTCTCTTATTGGAGAGGATTGGGAATTTTTTCAAGTTCTATTTGATGGCTTGTCAGGAGGTATTCTTATTTTTTGGAAAATAAAGATTTCATCGTTTTCAATTGTGGATTTCTCTCAACAGATGGTTGTAGGAGACCTTATGATTTAAAAGAAAGGGTTGTGGAGGTATGGCAACAAAGAGGTTTTTTAGATAAGGGCTTTTTGGGATAATTGGAAGAGTTCTCTTCTAATAAAATCCCTATGGCAATTGGGGGGGGATTTCAATTGTATTGTTTTTTTTAAAGAAGATAAAAGAGGTGGAAAGAGATTTAAGTTTTCTCTTGCGTCTAAAGAGATGTAAACCTTCTTAGTGAATAATGATTTCCATGAGATCAAATTTATTGGGCCAAAATTTACTTGGTGTAACAACAAAGTAGGTAGAGCAAGGATCTTGGAAAGATTGGACAGATGCTTTTTAAGTGCTAAAGCTTTTAATTCTACTAATCGTTTGGTGGTAAAACACATAGCTAGACTGGCATCGGGCCATTGTCTTGTTATACTTAATTTCTTGGAGAAAAAAATCAATTCAGAGAAGATTATCATGTATGAAGAAGTTTGGGCTTCATTTCCAATATCTAAGGGTATAGTCAAATCTACTTGGAGTTAGAGTTCTAAAGGGAATTTAGCTAAATGGTTGAATAACAAATTTAAAAGAACATTGAAAGCATTATACTATTGGAGCAAATCCAGACATAAGAAATATGAAATTCAAAAAGAAGATCTGAAAAAAAAAATCTGGGATTTATAAATGAAGGAATCTGAGATGGGCTGGCTTTTGGATGAAGACAGTTGGTGTCTTAAAACTACGGTTGCTGAATTGAACTAGGTTCTAGCTCCGTTGAGCTCCTAGTGGAAACAAAGAGCTAAGATAAATTGGCTGTCAGATATGGACAGTAACTCTAAAACTTTTCATTCATTTTCTTCTGCCAGAAGATATGTAAATGAAATTGTTAAAATTCTTAATGGAGACGGGATGCAAGTGGAAGAACAAGAGAAGATTATTGAAGTTTTTTAAAATTTGTTTAAAGAAAAGTGGAGGGATAGGAGCTGCAACGTAAATGGTTGGCCTACTCCTAATTATTCACTCGATGAAAATAATAAGAGTTGCTTAACTAAAGAATTGTTGCCGGAGAAGGTGGAAGAGGTGGTTTTCAAATAAAAGGCCAATATTTCTCCTGGAAATGACAGTATATCTTACTACTTTATCAAAACATTTTGGTGTTTTGTTAAAGATGATAAATGGAATGCAATTAAGTTTATTTTTTCAATTTGGGAGAAATGAACAAGGGATGGAAAGAAACTTTAATAGTGCTTATTCCTAAAATTTACAATCCAACAGTTCCAAGTCACTTTAGGCCTAATAGTCTTTGCAGGACTATTTATAAATAGTGGCTAAGATTCTGTTAAACATAATGAAACTATTTATCCATAAATTAATTTTGGAGGAACAAGCTACTTTTATAAGTGGGAGGTCTTTGATGGATCACATTCTTATTCCCCAGGAAGTGTATCACAAATTTAGATTTTTAAAAGCATCAAAAGGCCTGATTTCTTTTAAAATAGATATGGAGCAAGCATATGATAGTATGTGCTAGGAGACTTTAAGTAACGTTTTGGAATACTTCAGGTTTCCATTGGTTTTCTCAGATTGGATTATGGAGTTTGTCTAAGAACATAAATTCTCTTTATTGATTAATGGAAAACTTTCCTACTGGATTGAAGAAAAAAGCAGGTTTTGACAAGGTTGCCCCTTTTCTCCTTATTTATTCATTCTTTGCTCTTAGTTACTTTTCAATGTGTTTAAAAGTAAAGAACATTATTTGGGAGTTAGCATTGCTTTGAATAAGCCTAGAATTTCTCATTTGTTATATGCAGATGATATTTTAATTTTCTCTGAACCAAACATTAAAGTAATGAAAGAAATTAAAGGAATCCTCAATGAATTTTGTGGATGGACTGGACAATGGATCAACATGAGGAAGTCTTCCATTTTATTTGGGAAACATGTTAAGAAGAAGAAGAAGAAGTCTATTGAATGGATAACGGGCTTTAAGGTGGTTAAAGAATTCAATTATCTTGGAATCAAAATGGTATTAAGGAGGCTAGTAGCAGCAGACTTCCATTTCATTATTGAGAAGGCTATCAGATTAATTGATGTTTGGGGATCAAAGCAGATTTCATTGGCTGAAAAAATTAAACTTATTAAATCTACTTTCTTCTCCTTTCTAGTTTTTTATTATACTCTTGCTCTTGCTCCTAAATGTGTGATGAAGGAGTTGGACAAGATTTGTAGGAGTTCCACATGGAACAAGATTGATGGAAAACTTGATATTCACTATGTTAGCTGGAGCAAATTAGGTAAACAAGAAATTTGGGGTGAAAGAGGTGTTCACTCCTGCTCTAATATGGCTAGGCCATTAAGAGTAAAATTGTCTTGGAAAATAATCCAAGATAAAGAATCCTTGTTGTTTAAAATAATTGGAAGGAAGTAGGGGTTTGTTGGTGGAGAGTTTATTAATAGAAAAAGGAGTTCTGCTTGTAAATAATTGCAAATGGTTTGGACTCCCTGAAAAATGTTACAAGATGTAGGATTGGTAACAAAATTTCTGTGGATGTTTATAATGACATTTGGATATTGGATAAAAGGTTGAGTGATTGGCCAACTTTTATGGTCATACCGGAACAAGAAAACGTTACAGTGGATAATCTTTTGGTTGACGGAAATTGGAACATTAACAAGTTAAAATTACTCTTTGGGTATGATCTCATCTGCTTAATTTGTAATTTCCCAATTGATCTGGAAGGAGAAGAATACATGGAACTAATCTATCAAAATCCAGGTTGTTCCATCTCAGCTCTAGCTTACAAATCTACCATACATGAAAATTTAGATTGTTTGTATTGGAATTGTTTCAAAAGTATTAAACTTCTGCTGTAGGTGGAAGTTTTTTGGTGGCGTATCTTCAATAATCCATCACCTACATCCCATTTTCTCTATAATAGAAGGATCCAAGATGAATTTGGATGTCCAAGAGGATGCAACAAAAAAGAAGATCTGGAACATGTATCGGTCAAATGCTTGAAGATGTTGGAGGTGTTTAATCAACTCAATAAATGGTGGTTTAATTTCCCAACTTTTGATTAATTTCATGAATGCCAGAATTGGATGGAAACGTATGCTAATGAGGATAGGTTCATTATTAACATATATTGCAACTCAATTTTAGTTCTCTTGGCAAGCTAGAAGCAAATTACTTCATGGAGGTAAAGATGACAGTGCCTTAATGATTTCTATTAATTTAGTAAACTATGCTTTTATCTCTTTCAAGTTTAACAAAATTAAATCAGGCTTCTGGGGTACTAAACTGTCGGATAGACTATTGGATTGTTGGTACCCCCCCCCCCCCCCCCGATCATTGGTACCCCCCCTCCCAATTAGATCAAGATTAATGTGGATGCATCCTTGTTGAAATCGTACAAAGCAGGAGTTGGAGGTGTAATCCTAGATAGCAAAGGAAGATTTATTTTGGCTTTAGGTAGACTTGCATTCATTGGGATGTCTCTTATCTAAAACTTTTGGCAGTAAAGATCATTAAATAAATTAGGAAAGAATGGTAGGGTACTTACAAAGGATTAATTATAGAAGGCGACAACCAGAACATAATCATATTTTTACAAGATTTGGGAGGTATTTGGAAGGAAGAACTTCATTTTTAAAAGAATTTAATTATGTAGTTTTTCATTGGGTTAATAGAGATTGTAATAAGTTGGCAAATTTATGTGCAAATTGTGCTCTTTTGAGTAACATTTTTTGTGATGATTGTTCTTCTAATAAGATTCCTCCTTTTTTACAATTGTTAAAGGAGGAACCAGATTCTAGTTTGTAATAGTCAGATTTTTAATGCAAGCTAGTTGCTTTTCTTAAAAAAAAAAAAAAAGATTATTGCTTCTCATAAAAGAATATTGCAAAAGAGTAATGACATTTTTGTTATCACCTTCTATTATAATACCAAGCTTATCCATTAAAGAAATGTCCCAATGCTTCCGACTCTTGCCATAAGCCAAAAGAAAATGACCTCTATGATCTCGCAAAACTACAGCAATACTTTCCTCATTAGAATGCATCAATACCACATTCGGTTTAATCCAATTTATATGAGGAGGATAACAAAGTTTAGACAACATAAAATGCCAGTTAGTATCCCAGTTCTAAAAAATTGGAATAATTTGAGGCTGAATCGAATAAGAAAGAATTTGCATTGCAATTATAGCTGAGGAAGGAACCTTGACTCCATGCTTAACATTATTCCTAACTTTCTAATTATGATAAATGCAAAATAAATAAATATAAGTTATACTAGGAAATAAAGAAGATGACATCTTTAAATTCTTCAAATAATCATCTTTATTACCGAAATTTGGTAAAAGAATACCCCATTTCTTTAAGGCATCAAAAATTTTATGTAACTTCAAACAATGAATTGAAATATGAGTAGTATCCTAAATATATGCATAATTTCTAGAACATAAAGCAGATTCCTACAGTTTTAAATGATTTAACCATAGATTAGTCGGTAACAAATCATTTACCAGCCTCCACAAAAATTGCTCTTTCTTAGGAGTTAACATAAACTTTTTTAATCCATTTTATATCCTTCCCAATAGGATTACAAGATGAAACAACTTCAAATTCCAAAGCAGCGATGGTTCTCCCTGAGTTGCCATTTATAAATTCTAGTACATCTTCACTATAATCAGGATTCAATTGAATTTATGAGACTAAATGTCAAATCTTCAAGAACTTCTCTCAGCATCCCAACCTCCACTTGACTTTAACAGACACGAAATTGTTTTGCTTTGGAGATCTTCACTATTATACATAGTTGACCATTTGTTTAAGCGTTTATTAAGAATCCATATATCATGTAGAATGTTGATTTTTTTACCATTTGCAATTTTCGATCTTATAATAGGTTTTTAAAAAGTAGCTCCTTTTTTAAAAATGTTTCAAGCTAAAGAACAACTTCTTATTATATCTTCCTTCCAAATATACCATCCATATCTTGTTGTAAAATATTTGCATAAAATTGAATTCCTATTCTGAATGAATTTCCAAGCAAATCATGCCCTTCAAGGGACTTACCCTTCAGCCGCACCTTGAATACCAAGACCACCTTCATTAATGGAAGTACAAAGTGTCTTCCACAAAATATAATGTAGTCCAAATCTTCCTTGTTCTTTATGCCCTAAGAAACTTTTACAAAATTTATCCATATCATGAAGAATACTCTTTGGAACCAAAGAGTGGGTCATACTGAATACAAGAATCGAAGAATAGACAGACATGATCAACAAAATCTTTCCATCCAACGACAAAGATCGATATCCTCATGTGTTGAGCTTCTCCATAGTTTTATTCTACAAAAATTGAAAATCATCATCTTTTAGTCTCGTAGGTGCCATCTTCACTCCAAGATAATTGAATTCAGCAACTTGGTGATACAAGAAAATTTTATTTAATTTTCTTTTCATCCTTTTAGTAACATATCTATCATATAACACATGGATTTATTCACATTAATTTTCTTCCCAATCCACAAAATATAATCCTTCAAAATTTTAACAACAAGCTTTGCCTTAAAACATGATGCTTCTACGGCTATTAAAACATCATCCGCATATAGCATATAAGCAACCTTTTCAGTATTTGGAGCTATTCTTATCCCAAGATCACAACCTCTTTCATTCAAGACTTTAGTTAGAAGTTTTGAATAGAGAATGAAAAGACAAGGAGATAATGGGCATCCTTGTCTAAATCCACATTCATCATTAATCCACTTACTCTTAATGCCATTGATGATAATATAAAATTTAGGATAGCTAATATATTGAAAAATTAAATTGTTGAATTTCTTCGAAAAGCAAATAAGAGGTAAAATCTATTTTAGAGCATCCCATGACATACTATCATAAGCTTGTTCCATATCCGGCTTGATTAACATATATCTAGGAGCTGATTTTAAACATCACATGCTTTATTCCTAAGGGTGGGTATATATGCATTAAATTCATTAAGCTTAGAATGTAGGGTTGAATACTTAAAGAAATTTAAAGTTTTTAATTAACATATTCTTTAAAATAACTATTTTAAATCATAAATAAAATATTTAATAAAATTCCCATGACTCTATGCAATCATTTTATCTTATATAAAAAATGATTGCATTATAATTATTAGCCTTAGGACTTGAAGCTTAGTGGCTTCTATACTTTGGAGTCATTTGCTAACATGGTTCTTTGAAACTTAAACTAATTATTGACCTCATTTTTTATGTGAGGTCACCAGGACCTCTCCAGACTCTTGATTATCCATCTGATTGTTGATAACCGCCCAGCTATCAATCATCCAACACTTTATATATTAGTCATTCAGCCAATCAAAGCTCTAATTAACCTTAAATCACCTCCAACTTCCAATTAGTCTACACTTTGGTCATTCATTCAATCCAGCTCTACCATCAACATTCAATCAATATTCAATCTAGGTTATAATCAATAATCAATAGCCAAAAATCATTCAATAAATCAAAGCTCTAGTTAACCTTAAATCATCCAACTTCCAATCTATATTTCAATCAATCAGCCTGTCAATAACCATCAATAAATAATTTATAATCAATGCTTTAATCAACCACCATTCAAAAAAATTTCAATCATTCAACTTTAGCTTCAATCTTGAATCAATCAATCAATGACACCTGCAACCCTGCACTGTAATTAGTTGACTCAGTGCATTGCCTAGTTCAGTGTCCGAACCCCTCTGACCTTAGTTTGGGTCCAAACCACTTCACTAGGTGACTCATACATCAAATCTAGTATCATTGATCTTCAGAGTTCATCATTGATCAAGAAGATCAATTGAGCTAGCTCAGGTTAGCTTGGTTGATCATTAAACATTAATATTCTTTAAATCACAGTAAACCTTTATCCTCACTCCACTGCATGGTCTGAATATATCTAAATCATTAGTGAGTAAATCCATAGAGAGTTTGACTAAGTAAACTCATTATGATTTATTCAAACTCACATTATATCCATTCACTAATCCAAAAATCAATCTCATACACTCAAACCCTGTGTTCTTCACTGTACCATAACTTAAAATTTCCCAGGTCCACCTCACTAGTAAAGTTGACTTCTTGACTAGCCAAAAAGTAAAAAAGTCTCCTATACTAGCTCAAAATTATCAAACTGCTTATGCATTTTATTTTCCCTCCAAAATAACTCATTCCAGCTATTCAAATCCTCTATAAAAGCTTCCTTTACCTCACTTAAACTGATCTTAATAAATGGATTAGCCCAAATAAATTAGCCATGTGGTCCTTACCTCATGTGAAGATAAATATGCCTTTCCACATCATTGTACCATGTCTTTTTTATTCCTTTTCCCTTCTAATTATTAGAACACTTGTCAAGCATCATAGCATACTTCCAAAGTGATCCCAGACCTAGGGTTTGAATTGAGTTAAGTGAGGAAAATTATTCATTTTTAAGGCATCATACACTATTTCTCTCACTCAACCTCCCAGAGCTTGATCTTTTCCTTATTAGAGCTCCCAAGGACCTCAACATTTCCCAAGTCCAATCTAGCCAATGAACGCCACCAACGATGACCTCTTATCAACCACCACCCTGAGGTCCTCTCAAGCTCTAATATCTTGCGATCTAGGCAGTTTTAACTATCGAGTTCTTCCAGGGGATTGTATGGACATAGTCTACAAGCTCAACAAGCCATTAAATGTTCAAAACCATCCATTATACATGGTAAATCTTAAACCCTATCTCTACACACTTGGGTTAAAATAGCTTTCAAATAAGCAAGTTTTAAACTATAAAAATAATAATTACTCATTTACATCCCCATTGAGCTAATTTTCAGTTTAATCAATTCTTCATCTTAGGGCTATAGGTTAACCTGAATATATGGTGCACAAAATTTGAGCCATTGATCTTCTAATGAATGTCACAAATCTGGTTCTTTAGCGGATTGTTCAAACTGCGCTATCCGCATGGTTGTCAAAATTTTCATCCAACGGCATTTGAATCATCCATTCTAAATTGCTGAGGATAGGATGGATACCGCGGGCCACTGGTGTGGTTTAATGAAACTACATCCCTCAAAGGTACACTCAATCATTTTAATCAGTGATGATGATTGTACCACTGCACAATAATGCCAATGATTGGGTAGCACCCGCCATGATTTTGAATCAACCTACCAGATGCCGCCACATGTAAAGCTGCCAGATTCATTTTTTAAAACAAGTTAATATGAGTTAATTAAATTATTTTAATTATAGTAACTTGAAAAAATCATAAAATTTTAAATACTTAGCTAATTTTATGCACAACCACTCATTTTGTTCAAAATTTAATCATCTATCAATCAAAAATAAAATTAACTTATGATGATGAGTTTATATGCATTACTTTTAGTAATATAGTTTTCCTTATTTCTCTAATTATTTATTTAATCATCATCTAATTAAATTGAAATTTAACTGCATTAATCCTCACATTATATCCTACATAAAAACGTTTTTCTATATTTATTTAAGCTTTATTTTTATAATTTTAGAATTTATATAAATTAAAATTATTATATTTCATATATTTTTAAAATCCATTATAAATGAATTTAAGCTTCATTTCATACATTCAAAACCTCTATAAAATCTTTAAAAAAAGCTTTAGTATGTGTGAATGATATTAATCAAGTTTGATATATATATGCTTGATAATTATATGATTATCAATTTTCAATGATTGTGTTTTAAATTCTTTATATTTTACAATCAAAATTGGTTAATGAATACTTTAACATATCATTGATTATTATAGTTTTTTTAAGAAATTATAAAATGTGGAATTATTTTGCAAGTGAATTTTCAAGCATGTGAGTAATTATTTGACATTTTTTTTTGAAAGAAAAGCAAAGAAGCTTTATTGAAATCTAAAAAAGATATTACACCCTAAGAGCTGGCAATTCCTCCTCTAACAATTTGATAAAAGGAGGAATCTTATGTAAACTAACCTCATCCCAAATGAAAGAACTAAAACAAGCATAGTTAGTACAAAGATTAGTTAACTTATTACTTTTCATTTTAACATAATTAAAGATAACAAAATTAAAATCTTTAAGAAAAGAAAGATCACCCATATTGGTTCTTCCTTTGTCCACCACCATTTTCTGAATAAAGTTGATAACATTTTTATTGTCCCCTTCAATGATCAATCCTTTATAATCATACATTCAATCACTCACCACATCTTTGACCAATAAGATTGCTTGAAGTTGTAATAAAGGAATATCCAAATGAACCTAAGACTTTCCAAATGACAATAAGAGTCTCCCTTTATGATCACAAAAAACTCCACCAATTTCCGCCTTGTAGGAATTCAATAGAGAGGCGTCAATATTCACTTTCACCCAATCAAGTGGAGGAGGACGCCAACTATTTAACAACCTCAACGGTTGATTAACATCCTCTATACCTGAGTTCAAAAATATGAATGGCTTTTGTATTGAAGAGTAACTTACAGCATTTATTGCAATCATCATAGGACTTGTAACCTTCCCTGAATATACAAATTCCTAGCTTTCCATGATAAGTAGATTGAATTGCAAAAAAGTTTGACCATCATTTGATTTTTCTTTTCCATCCATTTACAACAAGATTCAAGAGAGTTAAAAGAATGAATGTTGAACCCCCAACTGTTTAAATATTGCATAACTTTTTTAGTTTTATGCAACTAGTAACAATATGATCAATGTCTTCCACCGCCTCACACCCTCTTGGAAAAATATCATATCCTTAAAGTCTTCTATAGCTTAAAAACTGATTAGTTGGAATAGCTTTATGAAGGACTCTCCACCAAAATGTTTCCACACTAGGAATTAGTTTAGCTTTTCTGAACCAGTCCCAAGAAGAAAAATATGCATAATCTTCTCCCAATGCCTCTATTGCTAATGCTGAAATAGTCTTACCTGAATTTTTTTGAATGAATTACAAACAATCTTCATCATATTCAGTCAAAATCTAAGTAGATGAAATGAGTTTCACGAGCTCCTCACCAAAGGGTTTTTGAAGTTCTTGGACGTTCCAACCACCATTGCATATAAGTTTGTCAACTGTTTGAATACCACCTCCCAATGTATTGACAAAAGTTGGCTGTTTATCAAAGCTTTTATCCAATAACCAAATATCTTGGAAAACATTAATTGATTTTTCATCTACAATCCTCCATTTGATTTTTGGCTTAAGAAATTCTCCCCCATTGCATATTAACTTCCATGCCACCTAACCACCTCTCTGTTTATTGTCTCTACCGAGGAAAGAATGTAATTTTGGAAACAAAATTGTATGTACAAATGACTCTCTAACCTGGCAATATTTCCAAGCCAATTTTTCTCTTAAAGGTACCTTGCCCACCCAATCTATTCAGCCTGCAAAATAACTCCCAGCTCACTTAATGAAGAACAGCTCCTCCATCATTTTTATTCCATATGAATCTTCTACAAATTTTATCAATTTCATTCAAAACCTGCATTGGAACCAAAGAGAGAGTTGAATGAAAAGTTGGATATGCGAACAAAACTAATTTCACCAATGTAATTCTTCCAACCAAGGAGAAGAACTTTCCTCTCCACACACTTAACATACTCAATGCTTTATCTAATATGAATTGGTAATCAGCTCTAACCATTCTCCTTAGAGCCACCTTGATGCCCAAATAAGAGAATTCTCTGAATTCCTTGAATTCCATGATTCTACTTATTTCTTTTCCACTATTTCTCCTTTATGATTTCCCAAAAAGAATTCCAGATTTTTGTATGATCACCTTTTGTCCAGTTCGTTCACAAAATTCCATAAGGATGCATTTGATTTCCTTGATCTTTTTAATCTTTGCTTCAGAGAAGAAGATTATATCATCGGCATAAAGTAAAGGTGATACTTTAGGCCCTTTATGGGAAATGCCAATCCCAACCGAATTACCCATATGATGAAAAGCATTGGAAAGAAGTTGTGCACACATGATAAACAATAAAGGAGATAGTGGACAACCTTGGCAAAATACACTCTTAGCTTCAATCCAGTTTGAGTAGTTCCCATTGACAAGTAAAGAAAATTTAGGACTATAAGCATATTCAAAAATAAGATTAACAAACTTTAAAGGGATCCCAAAATCATCCATAACTTTGACCAAGGTAGGCCACCCCATTGAGTCATAAGCTTACTTCATGTCAATCTTGAATGAGACTAAACCTTTAGATGATTTTGAATGCCTAAACTTGTGGAAGATTTCATGAGCCACTAACACATTATCTGAGAGCGACCTCCCTTTCAAAAAAACTACTTGCTCCTCAAAAATTATTTTAGGAATGACAAACAACAACCTATTTAAAAGCATCTTTGCCGCAATTTTATAAATCGAACTACAAAGACTTATTGGTCTAAAATTAGAAGGAGACAACAAGTTTTTGACCTTGGGGATCAACACTTTGATGGTGTCTTTCCACTTTTCGTCCATAATCCCATAATTGAAGAAGTGTTCCATAGCATTCCATAAATCATGCTTAATAATATGCCAATATGATTTAAAAAAGAATAGGACATACTATCATGTCCCGGAGCAATATTCCCTCCTGCTTCCTTGATAACCAAGTCCAGTTCCTCAAATACAAAGTCCTTGCTCAGCAAACTCCTATATTCATCATTTAGAGTTTTCCACGGGTTAGGCCAACCCTCCAATGAGCAGATCCTTTCTTTCCATTTACCCTTGAAGTAATTGAATAAATTGTCTTCAATTTGATGCTGTTCTTCAATCATCAACCCGTTATTATCCTTGATTCTGTGAATGAAATTCGTGTTTTGCCTTGCACTTGCATAAGCTTGAAAAAATCTTTAGTTGGTATCTCCATCTATAAGCCATTTAACCTTAGCTTGCTGCCTCCACTAGGTGCTAATCCGAGCCAAAACTACATTGAACTCCTCTGTTTTCACCTTTAAAAGCCATCCATTTTCTTCTGATAGATACCTATCCTCAGCTTCTCTATTTTGTAGAACCAGAATTTCCTCTCTTCAAGCATCTCTAGATTGATTTAAAGCATTAAATTTAGCTTTACTCTAATAAAAGAAGTCTTTCAGTGTCCTCTTCATTTTCTGATTTAAAATTTGTGCCGGATTCCCATTAGATTTCCTTCTCCATGAGCCTCTAACCACTGCCAATGAAGCTGGAATTATTGCCAAACATCTTCAAATCTTATCATCTTCTTGTGAGATTATTTGAACTCAAATAAGTTTGACAAAATAGGGTAATGATCTGATGTAATTCTAGCAAAATTCCTCACTACGAACCGTTGAGAAGTGTTCAAAGCTACAGAATTGAGTAAGCATCTATCTAGTTTCTCAAGAATCCTTTCAGCACTTTTCTTGTTGTTGCACCATGTGTATTTTGGTCCAACCCATGCCACCTCATGCAAGTCATTACAAGAAATAAAGGTCTTCATTTCCTTCGGGCCAAGGGAAAAATTGAACCTTCTTCCCCGCTTTTTCTCCTCCTTGCATAACAAGAAATTGAAGTCTCCACCCACTATCATGGGTATAACTTTTGATAAATGACTTTCCAGTCTTTCCCATAAAGATCTTCTTTTGTAGACATCCTTGCTCCCATAGACCATAGCAATCCTCCATATGCCCTTGCTATAAACATTGACATCACCAACCACCATTTGGGAAGAAGCTTCCAAGACATTATAAGAAGCCATGTTATGTTTCCATAACACCAAAATGCCTCTCGATAACCCTTCCGAAGGAACATGAAAAAAATCCCATTCATCACCCAACATCATACTAACAACCTTCTTGTCAACTATAGACAATTTGGTTTCAACCAAACCAAGAAAGAAAACTCCATTATCCCTAATAAACTCCTTAGCATATAGAGAAGCTTTGGACTTTCTAGCTCCTCTACAATTCCAAAACCCAATGGAAGACATTATTGAACTTGAGGGGATTGAATCCACAACTTTTCCTTTACCTCCCCCTCCAATCTCATATTCCTTGGCACCAATTTAAAGGGTCCCAAGCTCTTAAGTTGCTTTGAAACTTTTTTCTTCATTTTGCTAGATCCTTCTTCAGGATTGTTCCTCATACCCTCATCTCCTTCTACATCCACTGTCTTTACATCCTTGCCATCTTCATTCTTTGAATTTGAAATTTCTGTAGACTTCAAAACATCAGGCTTTGCTAAAACCTCCTCCTCTTCCTCAACCATGTTGTTTAATACTTCAAATTGATTGTTATTACTAGGAATACAATTAGAATTAAATGCAGTATTTCCCCTACCAACCGAGCTCTCATTATTCTTAGGATCTTCATTACAACAGGGAGTTTCAGGAATTACCTCATCAAGCACATCTCTGATCTTAGCTTCAACATTTTCTTTCCCATTTTTTTTATTTCCAGCATTTCTATCATCCTCCACATTTATACTTTTCAAGGCAACATCTTCTCCAACCTTGTTAATCTCTCTCGATATCGGCCTAGTCCAGGTGTTTTTGAACTTAATATTCCTGAATTTTTTTTCCCATAGCTCACATGAACCCATGGTCCATAGCCTTCTTTGATAACCTTGCTAGCTTCTCCCCTCTCTGAAAGAACATTAGTGCTGACATTGTTAGATAAAGCCTTCCCTTCACTTGAGATTTTGCTTACATTAGATTCCTTCATAGCTTCCAAATCCACTTCAAAGCAATTTTTCTCCAAACGACCAATTCTTACACACTTAAAGCAAATAGTTGGGATTATTTCATATTCATTTTTTTGATAAAATTTGCCTGACACTCCTTCCACCAAACTCCTAAAGTGAGTTTATCTTCAAGCTTTATTCTTACACAAATTCTAGCAAATTCCCTCCTTCCCTATTGAAACATGTTTTCATCAGTCAAAATAGAAGTTCCAACATTAGAAGCAATCCTGCAAACATTAATTTTATCCAAACTATACAATGGAATATTTGGAAGTCTAATCCAAATCGGTGTCGTAAGACCTTTTAGAGAAGAAAGTTGAAATGAGGGTGACCATTTGTCCAGGCCTATGATATTCCCATGCACATACTAAGGTCTGCTAGATAAAACCTATTCCAAAGCATTTGGATCTTCAAAAGCACATAGTACCCACCCCATTCCAAGTAAGGTCATATGAAACCTTCCAAACTGATTCCATTGCCTTCTTAATTCCATTCCAATTACATGGTATGGAACATTGTCTCCAAACAGCTTAGCCACCAAAGACTTTTGTAATTTATTTGTATGTTCTACCTCACTTTATAGATGCAGCTTCACCACACCATTTTCAGAAAAAGCTTTCACCATAATCAAAGTCAATTGGTTTAAAGTTTGGCTTTATGTTCCAAACATTGATAGAATTTTTTATGTTGGTAGGATTAAGAGGACCCAAGTTTTCAACATGGTAAGTAGTTTCCCAAATCACTAGAAACACAATTGCGGACCTTTAATAAATCCTCTTTTGATTGCAATACACCACTAATTCAAAAAAGCAATTTTTTCTCTCTCTAGAATCCCTAGCTATTGTAATGCTAGTGGAGTAATTATTTGACCTGAATGCTTGTAAATTCTCTACTTCTAATGCACTTAGATTTAGGCCACATGATTGTCAATGATGTGGATGGTGTGAATGATTATGTCTTTGTTAAGGGTTAGAAAACTTTGATTTCAAACTTACATGACTTAATGTCATTTAAGAACAAAAATTAAGTATAATATCCATGAATTTAGAAAAATTATAGAAAATTAAATGTACATCCAATAGGGTTAAACAATGCAATATTAAACTTAGTGACATTACACACCTTAGGTTCAAATTTCACTAAATTTGGAGACTATTAGATCAGAAAATATGCTAAGTCAAAATTCAGCCCCTCAAGGGGCAATAAATCCAATTTAACTCCAAAAAATGGAAATAATATATCAAATTGTTTAGAATTAAATCCTATACCAAGGACAATTAAAAGCCCCATCACTAGATTTCTAATTTAAGCTTAAATTAAATTTTAAGAAAATCATTAATTAATTAATTTAATTAATTAAAAATTATTTAGAATTTAAATAAATCTCAAATCCCTGAAAACACTCCTACAAGTCATCCCTTGCTATTAGGAATAATTTCAACGAGTTTGGAGTAAGTTTGGAGGAAAATTATCAAAACCTTATCAATTATGCAATTTAGTAATTCAATTAAATTCTCAACTTTTTAAAATTCATAATTAATTAAAAAAAATTCCAAATTAGCAAACTAAAAGGAATTAGACTCCTTGAAGGGATTAATATTTATTAAAAATATCAAACTACTAGAAATCACTCAAAATAAAAAAAAAATCAATTTTTTGGCCAACTTTAGTTCAAATTTGAACCCAAACTTAAAAAAAATCACATCCTAATCTTGAGAAATTCAAATCTAACAAACTTAGTGTCTATTCACTTTTCTCATGGTCTAGTAGTTAGGAAAACTTTGTAAATTTTATAACTTAACTTAAATAAAAAGTCAAAAATTGACCCCTTAATTTAATGAATTAAATAATTCAAAAAACTCAATCATTGATTAAAATTGCAAAAAACATCAAATTAATCCATAAAATAAAATAAATAACCCGTAAATATACAAAAAGCACTCCAATGATAAAGTTTTTAGGATGGAGTACCTTGAGCTACAAGGTTAAGTGTCTAAAGGCGGACTAGTTCCTCGAGCCCACTATGACAATATAATGATTGGATTCAATGGAGTGTAAGACTTTAACATTAATTGATTATTAATTATTTAAAAAGAATTAATCCTTTAATTTAACTACATCAACCTAGTTTTTAGGTTGAACCACCATGAGATGTGGGGTTACGTATCATAAGGAGGCTTGGTTCCTTGAACCCACTGTGACAATGCTAAGGTTGATGGAAAACATTATTTAACTTAATCATTCAAATCAGAAAACAACCAATTAATATTAAAAATCATCAACCCTTTAATTTTAAAAAATTAAATTAATTAAATAATATTATTTGCAACTGGATAACCTGGTCCTATGAGGTTATTAACTTATGCCCCAATGAAGGTTAATTAAAGTTCACATCCTTGTAAATAAAGGAAGTAATCATTCAACACTTAAAATATATCAAATACTAACACTTAAATACAAATTAAAAAAATATCCTTCAACATATCATAAATATTAAAATATTAGACAACCTAAACGAACCACCCAATATAGAACATATCCAAGTTGCACAGCTTAACAAACACACTTTAGATGATTTGTTAGGACAATCAATTCTAGTTTTAGCCTAGGCCAATATTTCCTTTTTCTTATACTTATAATTCAAGTTTTTTATAGTGTTCACTATACAATGGTCGTAAGTAATTAATTTATATGTTGTTTATTAAAAGACTAATATTTATTATACAATTTTTGAATTGATGTGGTGGGCATTACATTGCTCTTATATTTGTAGTGATCTTGATGCATACAGGATCTTCTGTAGGTGACTGTGCTCATGAAGGGCCAAAATTTAGGTGGTAAATTAAAATTTAAACAGACATATTTTTTACAAGTGCTAAAAATGCTAAATCCCCCTTGAAATTAAAAGTGCATGGCCAAGTATGATTGTATTTTAATTTCATTAATTTAATTATATAAATGCTTGAGATGATGCTAATGAATTTGATTATAATTTCTTAGGATAACCATTTAGGTTATTTAGAGTCTTTTAAATTTTTGATATGTAATTTAATTTGATTGAGTTTTGAAAGTTGAATTTTAAGATGGGATATTAACCATCAACCTTGAAGTCCAAAGTGAAGGGACACAACGCTTAGGGAAGGGTTCCTTTCATTTGGGAATTCAAATTAGGATAATTTAAAAATCCAAAGAGCAAAGAAACACCCCTTCCGAAAGGAGTTGTTTTCTATTTTGATATTTGAACCTAACAAATCCAAGGAACTCTTACAAGGGAGGAAGGAAAAGTGAAGACATCAAAAATATTCCATTATTAAAATCACTTCCATCATTCTTAGGAATAGAATTTGGGTTGTTGTCAGTGGTACCTGATCACTTTTAATTTTTGTAGACATGCATTGAAATTAAGTGGCATTTTCCACATGTACTTTCTTTTCTACTTGGTTGATTTATGTTAATTATTAATTTATTTGATTTTGCACAGTAGGAGTTTTATAATCTTTTTAGAATTCTTACTCTTTCATGTTATTCTGATTTTGCTTGGAAGCATTTAGGTTCTTTAAGGATAAAAACTATTTTTACTCAAAATTAAATAAAAAATTTATGCTAACATAAAAACTTAATCAAATTTAAGAACTAAGCTTGGGCTTGCCGAGGGTTTCAAGCATTCATCTTAATACCTTATCTTCATTGTTAGGCGCCTCCCCACTTATGATTTGTGGAAGACCACCTGGTCTATTAGGGTGTGGTTCTATCTAGGGGATATTATGCAAACTTTGGGGGAAAATCTATTTTTTAAGCCATTTTAAAATTGCTTCATATAGATTTTGCATACAAGATAAATTAGAATGCATTACATTAGAAAAAAATTTAAGAGTTAAAAGTTTAATTGTATATCATGCATAATAAGTCTATATAATTAAAAGTCCACTTAGAACACTCTTTAGATGACGGTTCCAACTCCTCAAAACTTTAATAATTTCCCACCCATATCTCATAAATGATAAGATACATGGTTATAAAGCACTTGGTGGTTAGCTGACTCACAAATCAAGAAAAGAGTAATTCCATATTTATATTGCATTAGCGAGGTTTGGGCCACTATTATTTAGTACTCAATTTAGACTTAGGATCTGGGGTGAACTAAAAATTATAAGACCCCAACCTAGATAATATAATCCTAACTTTCTAATAAAATGATAACTTAAACTAAATTTTCTCTAAAAAATTAAAACTTAATGCCCAACACATAGGATAGAAAGGGGTCCTTCTAAAGCACTTCAAAATCTCAAAATGACTCATACTTATCATTTGTCGGCCTACAGAAATACGTGTCCCAAATTTGATCCAATCCTTGTTGAAACTTCACCACTCCTTTGATATCACTCCTTGAAAACTCAAAATAAGATTTCTACCATTATTTTAATCATAAAATTTTCATACATAGAAAACTTAGGTTTCCTATGATGAAATTAATTATGAGGGCTTTCCCTCATAGGAGAATTAAATACCCCATACCAATTTGAAAAAAATTTAATTAAATTTCATTAGGAAAAGTTTGAAACAATAATGATCATTATCATCGCATTCGGATAATCCACAATAAAACATAATTTATTTCCTTGGGAAGATATATCATTCATTATCATAATTTTTACTATGAAATTAATGATACTTCATCTAGACTATCATGGAAAAATACTCGATCGAACGATAATTTGGCACTTCAAGGTCATACGTAGTTCTTCCCTGAATTTGACTATAATAATCGGGGTGAACTCACAATTTTTTTATCTGAACCCATTAGGGAATGATATTTTTTCTTACCAAGGTAAGATATCTTTCAAATGACATGTTCGACTTCAAAATTGAAATTCCAAAAATTAAAATTTTCCCAAAGTAATTTAATTCCAATTCTCTTTGTACCCTTCCTAAGCAAAAGTTTTTTCAAAATAAAAGGTGTTGACTTCAATGGGGATTAATATATCTCTCCATCTTTAATAATGATAAAAATATCATTATGTCAGTAGTTTCAACTATCCTCCTTCTATTGGTCCCTCTACCCATTTCATCCTTGGGTGAGTGTGGTCAGCATTAAAAAGAAAATTAACAAGAGAGGTGAGAAAGGGAACTTCTAACAAATTCAAACTTTGACATTTCACCCCAAGTCAATTGGTGGAATGAATGACTCAAGCCAATTATTTGGATTTTTAATGTCGACTTTGTATACCTTTTTGATTGAGTGAAACTTAACATGTTGAGTTTAAAAATTTGAAGAATATCTATTAAATTTAAATTCAATTTTTTCTTTTTAAAATGATTAAAATTAATCTTGGATATCATTACCGTGTGTCACACTACAATATCTCCTTATAGTTTAACACATGCAATGAGAAGCCAAATTTATCTAAGGAATAAGTGATTTTTATATCATACCATCATTTGTTGATTTTTATATTCAGGCTTTGAAATTGGGGGGTCATCCTGTACGATTAGTTAAAAAACTATAGTTTTTCATCTAGTATGATAGGCGATGATAAATTAGTTTCCTATGTATCACTCATGTTATGCAATATGATCATCACTAATTTTCCTATATAATTAGATCGAACAAATTAACCATCATTATTCCCGTAATCACACGATCAATTTAGGCATGATTATCATATATAGTACAGTACAATGCATATCCTACAATTCACACACTGAGGAAACACTACTAAGGGTAGAAAACCAGTTTCAAGCTTGCTTAGGAGACTTAGAGAAAAGTTAAGGAGATGATGCTAAGGGTAGAGGAAATGCAAAGTCAGCTTGCTAAGACACGACAACATCAGCCTGAGCAACCATATCCTACAGTGCACATGAAGAGTGTCCTGAGCAAATAAACCAGATTCTAGCTTTAAAATTCTTGATTCAACTCTAGTAGTTCATTTGACACCTCCAACAGTCCCTCCAGTTCATCCAGTGCCATCTGACAATGACATGAAACATATGATTGAAACACAGGTAAGGGAGGCCTTAGCCCCTTCCCAAGGAGTCTAATCTATTCCAAAGGGTAGGCCCTATCCCAAGGATTATGACTTAGTTTCTTACCCGAAGGGCTTTGTGTCACCTTCTTTTAATGTGTTTAGCAGTATAAAAAACCTGAGGTAGAATCTAGCCCACTTCTATGCAAGCTGCTGTAACATAAGAGGGTCAGATACTCTATTATTTTGCCAATTCATCAACAGTCTCTATGGATTCACTTTTGAATGGTATGTTGATATTCTGAATGGCTCGATGAGAACCTTTACTAAGTTGGAAGTTCTATTTTAAAGAGATTCTATGGAGCTCAGCAACAAATAAATGTGGCCAATTTAGTTATCAAAAAGCAGAAGTTAGGAGAGTCTTTAGTTGAGTACATCTTGAGATGGTGAAATCTCTCGATGAAGTGTGAACCACAATTTCAAGAGAATACACAACAAAAATTCTCTTAAGGAAAATGCATGGGTCTATTTCTTTTCTTCTAAAAGGGTTCACAATCAAAACCTTTGAAAAGCTTCTCAATAGAGTGAATAGCCTATAGGACGAGGCTTCTTGGATGTCATTCTTAAATAATTTGTATATATGATGAGAAGAAATCCAACAAACCTCAGAAGTCTTTCGAGAAGACTGCAGCTACAATCTCTATAGTAGACAAGGGGAAGAAACCTTTTAGTAAAAGATCTAGAGGTCCCCACCATAAATAATTTAGAAAAACCCATTCTAGGTAGCCCCTCAACGTATTAGGGATCCCTATTCTATATCTTTTAAAGAGAGAATGGTAAAAGTATATCCTTTTAAAAGAGAGTCGGTAAGGAAGTTCATCAAGAGTCCCTTATAGAAACCAAACTTTAGATTGCTAGAGTGCAAGAAGATAGAAGAGGCAAACAAGAGGGATGAGCCCAATTTTTTCCCATGCCACCACAAGTCAGGCCACTTAATCAAATACTGCATTATTTTTAATGACTAATTTTAGAAAAAATTCAGACAAACAATATTATAATTCCTAAGGAGTACTTGGTAGACCCAAATCATGGGTCCATCAAATATAATTTTAGGTAAACACTCTTATTTTTCTCTATTAATATTGAAGATGATTGAGATATTGCTTTATCCTAGGCATTAAAAAAGTTGATTAACAAATTATTTTATCTTTCTCAATAGTTGCTGATGAGAGCCTGGAGCCCATTCTTGGAGGTTGAGCTAGAGGCATTGCAGGAGGTTGTTGAGATGGTTTCCTCTCTAGAAGTTGTAGGAACTACTATAAATAATAAAAAAATAGTATAATTTTTTTAAAACCCCTGTTCCTACTTACATTATCTGACTTTTACTTTGTTACATCAAAGGAAAAGGATAAAAAATTAATGAAAAAAAGATCATAACTACCCACCGTTAATCTTATCGGTGTGTGGTGGAGTAAAATCCACGTCCCTACTAATATTATCTAACTTTTACTTTTCCCCATCAAAGGAAAATGATAAAAAATTAATGAAAAAGATCCTTCTGCATATATTTTGATGATTAACAGTGAGAATGAAATGGAAAATTAATCTTCCATAAAAGAAACTCAAAACTCAATAATGATCGCTCAAATCCTTAACAACTTGATTCTTTAGATTTGACCTCTAAAGGGGGAGAAGAAATTGAGATCTTACCAGATGGTGGTACCCCTGATATTAACTTGCATGGGAGTCCCCTTGTGATAGATTTTTCAAATTTGAACTCCCCATTATAAAATGACATTACATTGCCTAAGGAGAGCATAAACCTCTCTATAGTTTGTCCTTATGAGGAGATCATGGAGGTACAACTTCTTGGTGGAAAAGTCTTACCCCCTATGCTTCCTCTTCGAGAAAAATGTAAAATAAGTTATCTTTAATGATTTAATTCAAAATCTTACCCAATAATTAAATAATCCTTCCAATCCACTGTGTTCCAATCCTGATGTTACCAAAGTCTATTATAATGTCCTAACTCATCTTTGGAAGTTTCTAGCCAAGTTAATTATCTACGACACCCTTATTCTCTTGAAAGAGATGAGGGAATCTTCAATCAAACAACATCTTGACATAGATATTTTCTTAGCTCAGTTAGCTAAAACTTCAGAAAATGAAACTCTCAACTTCAAAGAAATCCTAGGGGTAACATTTGTTTATGGGGATCTACTTCTAGGAACTATCATTCATAATTACCCACTTTATATTATTGTGAATGTACAAAACTTTAGGTTATCCAATGTCCTCATTTATCCAGGTGCATTGGTCAATATGATGAACATAAAGTCTCTCATATACCTTAAGATAAACACATGTAAGCTGACCACCAACAAGATGGTGTTACATGGATTAAACAAAAAGGGTGGGAAGGTTTTTGGTTCAATCACAGTCCTTATAAATTTTGGAGAGTTGAAAATAAAAGACAAGTTTCACATAAGTGATTTAGCAACATCCTTCATCACACTTTTAGGTAGGCCTAGGATCCATAAGAATATGCTTGTTGCGTCTTCCCTGCACCAATGCGTCAAGTACTAATAAGAGTGTGTTAAATACATGATTAAGGGTGATCTACAACTATTCTCTATTCTTGTTAACAAGATCTATGAAGATGATGCATACTATGTACCAAAGGGTTCTCTACCTATTCTAAAGGCAAGATCACAATCAATCAAGAAAAAGAAAATGAGCAAAGCTCAAAACAAAATCAAAAGTCAAAATCTAAAAAATAGAGCAATAAAATAGTGAAGAAGTTATCGAGGACATGGTCTATAGGCCTCTAAAAATTTTAACTCAAAAAGGTGGGAGGATGACCCGAAGAGTACGTGGTTGAGGTTGTGCTTCATTTGAAAAAAGAACACCCCCTGATGTACATTAATTTAGAATCAAGTTTAGAAGATGACTCAAAAGTATAGGGTGAAATAATTTTTTTTTAATTATAGAAAAGTAAATCCTCCTCCAAAATTTCATCTCACATTAGGATAAGATAGTGATCTAGAGGGTGATGCTCCAAAAGTTCAAAGTGATGAGCCTGAATTAATTATCTATTAAAGGTTGAGTTAGAGAATTGAAGCATCAACCTTAACTCCATTATTTGCTAATTGTGTTATAGGTTTAGTGATTAAGGACTCTCCTAATTTAGATGGTGAAGGAAGGAAACTCCAAAAAAAATTTCGTTGGACCATCCACCTTAAGAACTGAAGATGATGTAATCCTTGATGAGGCAGATTTCAACAAATTAATGGAATTACCATTTATCTACTTTACTATGTACATAAGAAATTATATCTTTAAAGGTCTCACATTGGGTCAATGGGCCAAGGGTCAAGCTATATACCATGAGAGCCTCTGACATACAAAAAATAAAAGAAATTTGACCAGTGGTATTAGCTTTAGTACCGTTAGTTCATTTGATGATGATGAATATTATCTTGTGATAACGAACCATCTTGAATCTGAGAAATTCCTTATGGAAATCATCTATCCCCTCGATGGGATGTATTTGGATACATTAGATGATCTAGATGAACTTCAAGTTTGGGATGTACCCCAAAAATTTGAAGAGGAAATTAAATCAATAGTTGAAAAACTTAAAGAAATTAACCATGGAACAAAGGATGACCCTTACCACACATTCATATGCTATTTATTTGAATCTAAGGATTTAATTATACTTCTCTTTGAATATAGGGACTGCTTCTCCTAGACATACAATGAAATATCAGGCTTGTCCACTAATATAGTAGTTCATAAACTTGGAATTTGACATGATTTCATTCCTGCTAAGTAAGCTCCTTGATGCATGTATATAGAAATTGAGCACAAGTCATTTTTGAAGTCAAGAAATTGGTAAAGTCTAGATTTATTCGGGAGGAATAATATCATACTGGTTCAAAGGATGAATGGTTAAATTCAGATCTGTGTCGACTATAGGGATCTAAATAAGATATATTCCAAGGATGAATTTCTTTTACCCATACCCGAGATCATGGTGGACATTGCCTCATTATATATTATATTCTCCTTTATAGATAGCTTGTTTGGTAATAACCAAATAATATTACCATAGATGATGAGAGGAACACTATATTCAGAACCCCTATAGGGATTATTTGTTATAACGTGATGCCATTTAGTCTAAAAAATGATGGTGTGACCTTTAAATTTATGATGACCCAATTTTTTTGTAAATAATCCATGATCAAGGTAAATGCTACATAAATGATTTACTCATCAAGATCAAAGTTAAAGCATCTCACTTATATGACTTAAGAATCATCTTCACGTGGTTGTGATGCTACAACCTCAAAATGAACCACTTGAAGTGTCCTTTAAGTGTTAATTCAGGAATATTTTTGGACCTCGTAGTGAGGCACTACATAATTTAAATTGATCTTGTTATGATCAAATCCATCTTAAATATGCCACCTCTTAGAAGCCTTACTGAGCTAAGGCCCTTCAAAGAGGGTTATCATATATAAGGAGGTTCATTTCTAATCTCTTTGAAAGGTTCCAGCCCTTTTCTTTCATAGCTAAAAAGGATGCCAAATTCATATGGAACATAAAATGTCAAGGTACCTTTAAAAATATTAAGTAATACCTTACCAATCTGCTAGTTTTTGCAACCACTATTTTGGGGAAATCTCTTATTCTCTACACCATGGCTCTGGACGAGCTGCTTGATGCCTTGTTGGTTCATGTCATTGACAAGAGAAATGAAATTTTCCTCTACTACTTGAGCCGATAACTTCTCCCTATAGAAATTTGATATCCTTCCATTTTGAAGCATTGTCTTGCTTTAGTTTTTACAACCCAAATCTAAGGCACTACATGCTTTCTCATTAGGTAAGTTTGTTTTCAAGAGTTAACCCTTTGTAATATCTTATGACCTTACCTACATTATTAGGACATATGACATGGTGGTCAATAATATTGCTTCAATTCGATATAACTTTCATTCCCCTACGTGTTGTGAAAGGACATGCTATTGCTGACTTCCTTGCAATGCACCCACTGCCGATGGAATCTCCTCTACATAATGATTTATCTGATGAACAAATCATTTTTTTTGAGGAATCCAGTGATCGTATCTAGGAATTATATTTTGATGGCGCGACATCGTCCCAAAGAGGTAATATACAGAAATCTAATACTCCCATAGAAGCCAGAATTGGCATAATTTTCAAAGTACTTGAGAAGGGAATAATGCATTTCTCCAATTATTTATTAAAGCCTTAAAAAAATAATGAGGTTGAGTATGAAGCTTTAATAACTAGTTTGGAACTTGTAATACTGATGGTCATAAATTAAATTTTTTGGTGATTCTCAGGTTGTTATCAACCATATTGCAGGAATGTATAATGTTTTGAATCCAAAGCTCCTAAAGTACCATCAGTATGCAAATTACTGGCTTGAGTAGATTCCTGCGGTAACTATGTATAAAATTCCCCATGGGAGAAAATCTATGGTAGATGCATTAACAAATCATGCAAAGGAATTTGCTTGTCTAAAATAAGACTCTATTCCTATAAAGATTTAAGGTCATCAGGACATAGACCTATAGATTTAGAGCACATCAATATAAAAATTTCCATGAAATATTTGCCTCTTTAACGATCGATGAAGAAGGAAATTGGAATTAACCATTAATCAATTACATCCAAGAAGGCAAACTTCCTCATGATAAGTCTCTTTCCAATAAAAGAAAGAAATATGCCCTCTCATATTTACTCATAAAAACACTTGATACACTGGATCATTCGATCAAGTTTAGACAAATAAGAGGCCCTGGAGATTATTAATGAAGTCTATGCTGGACTATGCGATACTCATAAATTGGGTTCTAATATGAAGATAAAAATTAAAAGACTTGAATACTAGATTCCCACTATGATTGGCGATTGCATGAATGTTATAGAATATTATCATTAATGCCAAGTCCATAGTGTGGTTTACATCAACCACCTAATATATTACATCCCATGATAGCTTCATGGTCCTTCGAGAGTTAGGGAATGGATGTTATCAGGCTTATCGACCCTCATTCTATAAGGGGTCATAACTTTATTTTAACCACAACTAATTTCTTCTTCAAGTGGGCAAAAGCAGTTCCCCTATGTAATGTATCAACACACCATGTCATGAAATTCTTTCATAACCAAATCATATACCAATTCAGCGTAACCCACATGATTATATCAATTATTAAGTTTGAGTTTAAGTTTATAAAAATCAATAATTATGTAAAATGTTAGGATATTGATTGGAAATACTGAACAATATATTACCCATGGGCTAATGAGTTGGCTGAGGCCTTCCACAAAATCCTAATGAAAATCATTAAAAAAGACTCTATATGACAATAAATGCCAATGGGATGAGAGGTTGGTGGAAGCTGTGTGAGAATATCAAACCATTTCTAATTATTGACCCAATTCACTTCTTTCACATTAGTGTATAGGTTTGTGGACATAATACCTCTGAAAGTACATATTCCTTCATTGAGGATTGCAATACATAAATAATCATAATATAAAGAAATGGAAAACTCTAATTAGAAGAGCTTAAAGGACTTAAATAGCATCACCTCCAAGCTCAGTAGAACTTAGAATTATATAATACATGAATAGTTCAAGCTCATGATAAGTTAGTGCAACCTAGAACCTTCCATGTAGGAGACTTGGTCCTGGTTCTTCAGAGACTTATATTAGCCCACCAAAAGATTGGTGGGAAATATAAACCTACATCGGAAGGGTCATTTTTCATGAAAAATGTTTATAAATGATGCTCATATCAGCTAGTTGATTGTAAATGAAATCACCCAATATTGCTAGTCAATGGGCATTTCCTTAAGAAATAATATGCTTGATGTAGCTTGATCAATAAACATATCCGTATGTTTTGAATTAAGTTTAATCAATTTTGTCTAAATATTGAGCTCAAAAAATAAACCCTATCTTTTTCTAAATGTTAGATACGAGTCATCATGTTTTATTCCCTTACGATCAGATCCACTAGTGGTGGAGGATGCCCATTGGGGTATCATCCTAGTATCAACTTAGTTCTGGTCCTCTATGGTTATGTGTAAGTCAGCACCTCAGGGTTCCTTTCCATACAACCATCCGCTAGTAGTGGAGCACACCCTCCATGACACCACTATAATATTCTTTTCCTTAAGGTTCAATGTGATTCATCATGCTTTCTTCCCTTAGGATTAGATCAACTAGTGATGGAGCACACCGTTTATGGCATCATTTTAGTTTCCGTTCTTGTTAATCTTTCCCCGAGAAGTTTAAATTGGCTAGTGGTGGAGCACGCCCTCCGTGGCACAACTCTATCATTCTTTTCCTTAAGGTTAGATGTAAGTCATCATACTTTCTTCCCTTAATATTAGATCTACTAGTGATGGAGCACACCTTTTGTGGCACCATCCTAGTTTCCTTGATGGGGAATTGATCCCCCATGTAAGCATAAATCTGCTAGTGGTGGTGCATGTCTTTCGTGGCACCATCATAGTTTCCTTTCTTGGGAATTGATCCACCATAAAAGTTTAAATCTGCTAGTGTTGTAGCATGCCCTTCGTGGCACCACTATGGATTTCTTCTCTCTATGGTTAGATGTAAATCAGCAAAATTTCTTTCCTTATAATTAGATCCACTAGTAGTGGAGTACGCCCTCTGTAGAGCTTCATTCTAGTATATATTGGGGGTCTATTTGTTGATCTTCTTTTTATTTGAGGTTATCAGGACCTATCGTGACTCCAGATCTTCCATTTGACGATTCATAATCACCTAGTTGTCAATCATCCATAACTTTATCAATTAATCAAAGCTTCAATTAACCTTAAATTACCTCCAACTTCCAATTAGCCTACATTTCAATCAATTATTCAATACAGCTCAAACACCAGCATTCAATTAACATTTCAATCCATGTATTAATCATTAATCAATAGCCAATAATCATTTAATCAATAAAAGCTCTAGTTAACCTTCAATCATCTAGCTTCCAATCTACATTTAAACCAATCAACCTATTAAACACCATCAATTAATAATTGAATCAACCCCCATTCAAACAAATTTTAATCATTCAACCTTCAACTTCAATTCTCCAATCAATCAATGTCACATGTAGTTATATTCCTATATTGCAATCAATTAACTCAATGTATTGCCAAAAGCAGTGCACTGACATCTCTAACCTAAGTTTGGGTCAATACTACTTCACTAGGAGCCTCATACATCTAATCTAGCATCATTTTCCTTCTATGTTAATGATTGATCAAGATGATCAATTTAGCTAGCTCAATTGATCATTAAACATCAATCAGCTTTAAATTCAATATCAAATGAACTTTGACCTTCATAAAACTTCCCTAAATATCACTCATAATGAAATGAATATGATTGATCATCCTGAACCAATCAATAGTTTACTTGGTCAGTTAGACATATGCATAGTCAAACTAAGTCAACATGGATTAGTTCATAATAGTCAATTAAATAAGCCCACATAACTGCAGGGCCTAAACATATCTAAATCATTAGTGAGTCAAGCCATAGTGAGTTTGATTAAGTCAACTCTTTATGATTTGGTCAAACTTATAATTATATCCATTAACTCATCCAAAATTTAATCTCATACTCTCAAACCCCCTATGCTTCACTAAACTAGCACTCACAATTTCACATGTTCACCTCATTAGTAAAGTTAACTTGTTGGCTGGTCAATAAGTCACCTAAACTAGCTCAAAAGTGTCAAAGTACTTATGCATTTGATTTTCCCTCTAAATAACTCATCCTAGTGATTCAAATCATCTCTAGAAGCTCCCTAAACCTCACTTAAACTAATCTTAAAATGTTGTTTAGCCTAAATCAATTAGTCAAGTGGTCTTGAGCCCATGTGAAGACAAATGTGCCTTTCCACATAATTGTACCCTGTCCTTTTAATTCCCTTGGGGACACTTGTCAAGCATCTCAGTATACTTTCAAAGTGAACACAGTCCTCTAAACTAGCCCTAGTTTAAATTGGGTTAAATGAGAAAAATAACTCATTTTCAAGGCATTACACTCTATCTCTCTACACTTAACCTCCTATAGCCTGATCTTTTTTTTCTTGAGGTCCCTAGAACCTCCTTAACAATTCCCAAGTCCAATCTAACTAGTCAAAGCCTCCGGTGATGAGCTTTCGGCCATCAACACCTTGAGGCCAGTCCCAGCTCAAATATCTTGTAATATTGGCTATTTGAATCATTGATTTCTTCTAGGGTATTATACGTGGATAGTCTACAAGCTATATAAGACATTAAACTTTCAAAACCATCCATCCTATCATGGTAAATCCTAAACCATACTTCTATACATTTGGGTTTAAATAGCTTTCAAAAAAGCACATTTTAAACCATAATAATAATTCCCAATTGCTCATCTACATCTCGTTAAGCTTTGTTTAAAGTTTCATGAATTTTCATAAGCTGATTTTGAGTTTAATAACATTTTCATTTTAGGGTTCTAGGTTAATATGAATATAAGATGCACAAAATTTGAGCCATTATTAGATCTGGTTATTTAGAGGTCTATTTGAACCACACAATCCTTATGATTGTCTAGATCTTCATCCAACGGCATCTAGACCATCCAATCTAAACCGTAGAGGATTAGATGGCTGCAACATGCCATTGACATGGTGTAATGAACTAGTTTCCCTCAAAAGGAGTTCATTGCCATTTCAATCAGTTGTAATGATTACGTTGCCATGATTTTGGATCAACCAACTAGATGCCACCATGTCTAAAGCCGCCACCATCAATTTTTTAAATCTAGTTAATATGAATTAATTAATTTGTTTTAATTACAAAAACTTTAAAAAATCTTAAAAAAAAAATAAATACTTAGCCAATTTTTATACACAACCTTTTATTTTGTTCAAATTTTAATCATCTATCATTAAAAAAAATAAAATTAGCTTATGATGATGATCATTTTTGGAATAATTTTAGTAATATAGTTTTCCATATTTCTCTAATTATTTCTTTAATACTCATCTAATTAAATTAAAATTTGACTGTATTAATCTTCATATTATATCCTACATATGGTAATTTTTCTATATTTATTTGAGCTTTATTTTGATAATTATTGAATTTATATAAAGGTAAATAATTTTTAATTCATGTTTTCTTAAAGTCCATTAGAATTAAATTTAAACTTCATTTCATACATTCAACCATCTAAGAAAATTTTAAATAGAGTTTAAGAATGTGTGAATGAGATTAATCAAGTTTGACATGTATATGCATGATAATTATATGATTATTACATATTTAATTTTCAATTATTATTTCTTAAATGCTTGATAGTTTGAAATCAAACTTGTTTAATGAATTCTATAATATATCATTGACTTATCACAATATTTTTGGAAATGATAAAAGAGGGAATTGTTTTGCAAGTGAATTTTCAAGCATTTGGGTAATTATACGACTTATATGCTTCAAAATTCACTACTTGCAAAGCACTTAGATTTATGTCACATAAGTGTTAATAATGTGCATGGTTTGAATTATTATGTTTATGATATGGGTTAGCAAACTTTGATTTAAAACCTATAAGACTTAGTGTCACATAAGAATAAAAATCAAAGATAATATCTAGGAATTTAGAAAAATTATAGAAAATTAAATACACACCAATATTGGTGAAACTTTATAACCTTAAACTTAGTGACATCACACACCCTAGGTTCAAATTTCAATGACTTAGAGCCCAATAGGTCAGAAAATTAGCTATGTAAAAAAGTATGCCTCAATAGAGGCCTTAAAACTTAAAAAAATAATAATAAATCCAATTTAACTCCAAAAAATGCAACTAATATATCAAACTATTTAAATTTTAACCCTCTACTAGGGAAATTAAAGGCCCCATCAGGGGACCTCTAATTTGAGCTTAATTTATTTTTTTATGGAAAATAAATAATTAATGAATTTAATTAATTAAATAATTATTAAAGAACCGTGATCTTTGGGATTGATTTCGAGGACTTTAGAGTAAGTTTGGAGCAAAATCATCAAAACCTCCTTAATTAAACAATTTAATAATTCAATTAAATACTCATAATTTGAAAATTCATAATTAATTTAAAAAAATTCCAAATTGTGCAAACTCAAAGGCATTGGACTCCTTTATGGGTCTAATATTTATTACAAATATCAAACTTCTAGAAATTACTCAAAATTAAAAGGTAAGTTTCTTGTCATTTATAGTTTAAATTTGAAACTAAACTTCAAAAAATCATAACGTAATATAAAAAACTCAATATCCAATAAACTTAGTATTTATTTACTCATCTCATGGTCTAGTATTTAGGAAAAATGTTAAAATTCCAGAACTTAACTTAAATAGAAAAGTCAAATTTTGACACAAAATTTAATGTATTAAATAATTCAATAATTGATTAAAATTCAAGAGAATATCCTTAAAATCATATAACCTAACAACAAACACTCTACAAATGATGTTTTTAGGATGGACTACCTTGAGCTGCGGGACTAAGTGTCCCTAAGACGGGTTCCTCGAGCCCACCCTGGCAATGCCATGAACATATTCAATGGAGTGTAAAACTTTAAAATAATTTGATCATTAATTATTTAACCAAAATTAAATCTTTAATTCAACTAAATCATCCTAAGTGGTCTATCTTTTGCTAAGGGTTTATGTGTCATAAGGAGGCTTGACTCCTCAAACCCACTATGACAAAGCCATGAACTGGTTGATGGAAAATATTTGTTAACTTAATCATTCAAAAGAGAAACTAAGCAATTAATCTTAAAAATAATCAAACCTTTAATTTCAACCAATTAAATTAATTAAATAATACTAGTTACTACCAAATAATTGGGGCTTAAGATGCTATTAACTTAAGCCCATGGAAGGTGAAATAAACTTTATGGCTCTTGTGTAAACAAAAGTAGTAAACACTCAACACTTAAAATATATCTTAAAATAAAAATTAAAACACTAACATTTAAACTTAAATAAAAAAAATATCCTTTGATCTATAATAAACATTAAAACATTAGACATCTTTAACAAATTACAAAACATAGAACATATCGAAGCCACAGCCTAACACATACACTTTAAATAGTTTGTTAATACAACCAATTCTAGATTTAGGCTAGGTTAGTGTTTTCGTTTTCTATTACTTGTGTACCATGTTTTTTTGTGATTTTTATTACATGATGGTAGCAATTAATTGATTAATTTGATGTTTATTAATGTGTTAATTTTATAATATAATTTGTGAATTAAGGTGAAGGGCATTAGATTAGTCCTAGGTTAGGAATAATCTAGATGCTCATAAGATCTTTTGCATCATGCTCATGCAGGGCCAAAATCAATAGTGTAAATTAAACTTTAACTGACATATTTTTTATAGGTGCTAAAAATATTAAGCCCCCCATGAAATAAAAAGAACATGGCTAAGTGTGATTGTAAAATTATTTGAGAAATTTAATTAAATTGTTTGAGATGATATTAATGATTTTGATTATAATTGTTTGGACAACCATGCAATTTATTTAGATTCTTTTAAATTTTTTATATGCAATTTAATTCAATTGAGTTGTGAAAGTTGAATTTTAAGATGAGATATTAACCATCAAATTTGAAGTCCAAAGAGAAGGGAAACTTTCCTTAGGGGAGAGTTCATTTCATTTAGAAATTCAAATTTGGATTATTTAAAAATACGAAAAGGAAAGAAACACCCTTTTGTGGAGGATTTATTTTAAATTTAGATATTTAAACCCAATGAATCCAAGGCGCTCGTAGATGAGAAGAAGAAGAAGTGAAGACATCAAGAATATCCCTTTCTTAAAATCACTTGCATCATTCTTTTGACTAGAATCCAGTTTGTTGTTAGTGGTACCCGACCACTTTTAATAATGCAAAACCTAGTTGTAGTTAAGTGGAATTTGCCACATGAACTTTCTTTTATACTTGGTTAATTTATGTTGATTGTTAATTTTTTAAAATTTTGTGCAGTAGGAGTTTTCTAATCTATTTAGGTTTCTTACTCTTAAATGTCATTTTGATTTTTCTTGGAAAATTTAGGCTTTTTAAGGACTAAAACTATTTCTACTCAAAATTAAATAAATTTTGTAGGCCAACATAGAAACTTAATCAAATTTAAGAAGTATGCTTGGGCTCACCGAGGATCTCATTCATTCATCTTAAAACCATATCTTCCTTGTTAGGCACATCTTCTTATGCGGGCTATGATAAACCACCTGGACTATTAGGTTGTAGTTTTATCTTGGGGATGTTGTTGAAATTTTTGGGAAAATTTAATTTTCTATGCCTTTTTAAAATTGCTTCATATTGATTTTGCATACAAGGTTAATTAGCATGCATTGCATTGTAATAAAATTAAAAAGTTAAAAGTTTAATTACATTTAAAGCATAATCACCCTATATAATTAAATGGGCAACTTATAACACTCTCCAAACCTTAGCTTAACCCCATAAAATTAAAACAATAGTCCACCTATATCTCCTAAAAGATTAGATACATGGTTTTGAAGTGCTGGGTGGTTAGTTGGCTCCCCAATCGAGGCCAGAATAAGTCCAAATATATATTATATTAGCTAGGTTTGAGCCACTATTATTTAGTTCCAAAATTAGACTTAAGATTTGCGGTAGACTCAAAATCATAAAACCCGAACCTCAAGAATATAATTCCAACTTTCTAATAAATTGACTACTCAAATTAAATTTTCTCTCAAAAATTAAAACATAAAGCATAACATATATGATAGATATGGGTGTTTCTATAGTCTTTTATAATCCCAAAATGCCTCCTACTTTTCCTTTATTAGCCTCCAGAAATAAGTGTTCAAAATTTGATCCAACCCCAGTTAAAACTCGAACATCACTCCTTTGATATCACTTCTTAAAAACTCAAAATAAAATTTATACCATAATTTTAATCAAGAGTTTTTGTAGGAAACTTAATTTTCCTATGATGTACTTAATTTTTAGGGCTTTCGCTCATAGGAGATTTGTAGACCCTAGATCAATTTTGAAAAATCAATTGATTCTCTATGGGAAAAGTTAAAATCAATGATGATCATTATCATCATATTCAATTAATCAATAATCAATGAAATTTTCTTTCCTTGGGGAGATATATCATTTATTATTATAACTTTGAATATGAAATTTTATCATGGTCATATACACGATCAAACATCATTTTGTCCCTTTGAGGTCATATGTTGTTCTTCCCTGAATTTCATTATGATAATCGAGATGAGCTTACAATTTTATTATCTGAACCCATTACAGAATGATATTTTTCTTCCTGAGGTGATATATCAATCATAATGACATGTTAAAATTAAAAAAATAAAATTTTAGAAATTAAAAATTTTCATAAGAAATTTAATTCCAATTCACTTTGCACCCTTCTTAAGCAAAAGCTGTTTTCAAATCACTAATATAAATCAAACAAATAAAACACTTTAAAACTTAACTACTAAAATATTAATTCATTAAAGCTTTAACTTAAATTAAGACATATCTTGACCTTTAATAAACAAATTAATTCAAGCATACAAATTAAAAATTATGACCTTTAAGAACTATCTAAGCCACACAAACCTTTTCATACATTTTAGATGGTTTGCTAGGGAAATTTTCTCTTTGGTTTGAGCAGATGTCTTATTTTGAGGATATCCTATGTATGCTTATTTAGTTTTATCTACTCTTAATGCTATACTCATTCATATTATACACTTTTACCCGCACTGTGAACTCTACTACTGTAGTTGCATGTAGGTTGAATTACTCTTTTATTTAAACTTATACTTCCTGCTTATAATAAAAAAACTTTTAGAATGTTTGTAGGCTTAAATGGAAATTTATAATTGTCAATTCTAAATATAAATGGCTAAGATTATATATCAAGATCAAGTTGTAAAAAAAGTAAAGAGTTGTTATAAAATTAAAGGGGCTTGCTTATACATTTATAGAACTCCAAAAGGGGAAGGCATTATCTTTTAGAATTCTATAGAAGAAAAAATACAATAAGCAAACACATTTAAATCTATATTCATTCATAGGTATAGAAATCAACATTTGTTATAGTGGAGCCTGGCCACCTTTCTTTACAACAAAACTTGGGTTGTTTCTTTTATAAAAATAAAATTCTAGATTTCTATTACATATATTATTTTATACATCATAAATATATTCATATGTGTGGTAGATTTAATTAGAGGTTATATATTTTTCTATGTTTATTTATGTCTATCTATTCAAGACTTTATAATAACATCTATATTAGATCTTAGAAGATATAGTAGTATTACTATATATAGGATTATCTTTGCCCAGTCATGCATTCATACATGTATTTTATTTTCAACAACATACACTATCCCAACACACAAGCGAATGGACAATAAAGGATAGCCCATTGTGTCAAGGGCTCAGTTTGTTATTCCTATTGGTATATAGCTATTGCACTGCAAGATTTTTATAGAAAATTTGTCATGTAGATTAGTGTAAAAGTAAAATCTATAGTGCCTTAAGTGCATCTTATAGAAGCTTCAAGTTATGCGATGTAATAATTTAAAATATACTAGTTTCCCTCATTTAAATACTACTCATCTTGTAAATTCTTGAATGAAAGTCCAAATCGGGAAGGGGGATTCGGTTGCAGAAGCTCGTGAAAGGGACGGAGCTCAGCAACGACCTGGGAAAGGAGGAGAAATCATGAGGCTGAGGCTGAGGGACGGCTTCGACACTTGCGGCGTCGGAGCGGGGCTCAGTCTGGAGATCGAGCGGCTCTGGTCATGGAGGTGTCAGACTGGAGTCGTAGAGGTGAAGAGGGAGAAGGTCGAGAGCAGCGAGAGAGCTTCGAAGAAGGCTGTGGGTTCGGTATTTAACGACATATTTGGGCATTCGACCGAGGAACTGCCGCAGGATTTGAGCAGGAATTGCGGGAGAAGCGATCGTTTCGGCGCCGAACTCAGCAGGATTCGCGGGAGCTTTTTGGCAGATTTCGGGGACTCAACGGTTTATAGGTATTTTTTCTGTTTCCTTTGGGTTCATCTGTGAAGGTCAACAGTAATCTAGCAATCCACTCCAACAAGACATAAGTACAGATTACATATAAATATGTTAACCTTCCCTCCGTGGGTACTAACTCGATCATCTGATGAATTTTGATAATATCAAATTTTCCTAAATTGATAAACCCTTGATTCAAATCCATTTAAATATAAAATAAGTATAGTCTCCATTATATTCAAAAATTTTCTCTTTATGTAATTAAAAGGAATCCTAGAACACATTTTTAATATAAACTCTATTATAGTTCACTAGACAATGGGAAAATTTTTTGGACATAGATAAAATAGATCCATTCTTAATTTCATTATAAAAAATAAAAGTGAATGTTTTATTTATCTCTCAATATGAAAATCATCTTCTTTAATCATAATTTGATTATGAAAATAAATTTTATTTATATCTTTTGTTCAACAGTGAAGTGCCAATCTATCTCTTGAAATGGTATCTTATGCTCTATGAGGATTTAATAATAAAAATATAAATTCAAATCAATTGGCACAATTAATTTTGTCCACAGTATTTTTCTAGCAACTTCACTGTGGAATCAAATTCTCTTTCAATCTTTATTGGAGACTAGAATTTAAATCGATAATAAATTCACTCTTTTAGTGCGTTAAGTTACTTTCTTTTATTGTTCCTTTCGTTCATTTCATCATTGGGTGACGGTGAGCAAAGTTATATTTTTAATGTTCAATCTTTAAAATCTAGTTTTAATCAATCACTTCAATCCCTAAAATTCAAAAGTCCAAGATAGAATAATTATAAATCTTAAATATAAAATCCAATTTTCAGTCAACCTCTAATCTCAATCCAAATTACAAATTCAATCAATTCTCCTAGTGAAGGGTAGTATATTATCTTTGCATTCTTTCATGTAGCTTGATGTGATTATCTAGATGGGATCTATAGTCAAAATCATTTTAACTTTAAATTTAAAACCCATTTTCCAATAATTTAAAACTTTCACAAGGAATTTTATAAATCCAAGTCCAGTATATTTTTTAGATCTATAATTTCATCTAAACCTTTCAAGTTTAAAGATTGATTCAAAATTTTGGTTAAATTTCAGAAAATGTCAGAAAAGCTAATCTTCAACATCATTGTTAGCTAGGCTATAAGTCTATTGAGAGCTCCCATATCAAGTTCAAATCTGGATTCAACATAATGTTGTTTACTTTCATTGGACCACATATTAAAGTGGTTAAGACTATAAAAGCCCCACTTAAATCAATCTACACTAAAGTCAATGTTGAGGATGGGTATGTAGCTTCTCTGTGGATGCTAAACCCTCTGTTTTCTCACATCTCACCTTTCCAAGGTATACTGCTAGCCAATAAGGAAAAATAATCTAAATACTGAAATCCTTGCTCATAGAAAGTTTGAGAATTGGACATCTTCTGCTATCAAGGAGATGTCCAAATCCTAGAGAAACAATAAGAACCCTTGTTTGAGATGGAGGGATGATAAGGAAATACTTTAATAAGAAGAGCTATTGATCACAAATATTACTAAAATAGTGACAAAAATAAATCCTAAAGTTTCTAAAGTCCATTTGAATTTCCCATAATTTGATGAAAGTCACTTCCATCCATCAGCTTTTGCTGGTAAATAGAACATTATTATAATAACCAACTCTACACCACCCGCACTCTATAAATAACCAGTTCTCCCCTCTTTTTCTAAAATAAAGAGGAAGTTCAAATCCTTGTTAGATGGAATGATCCATAAGTGTGCAACTAGTTATGAACAATTAAATACTAAATTCTTTAAAGATGTTAAAGATGTGATCACTACAAATTCTAAGCAGAGTTATACATAGAAAATGTGGCTCCAATTTAAGTTAAAAGAAGGGTGACTTTTGAAGGTCACAAGCTAGTTGTCTCTCCATATTATCATCAAGGATCATAGAAGTTCACAATAGTCAATGATTAAGAAATGTCATCAAGTACTCATTGCACTTTTATGAAGGCTTTAGGATATAGAATATTACACTAACTAGGGTATAGTCTAATATCTCCCCTCATCAAATCGATCAAAAAATTATCCAAGTAAAAAGTCTCGTCACTCTTTGGATCACTATTCATCAAGAGTTGACCGACATTACTTAAAAGGTAGCCAATAATCTTCTTATCCTTATAGAAGGAAGTTGAAATATATAAATTAGCCAACCTTATCATCTGATGGGAAGAAGGTTTGGCAACCTAAGATTCTTGACAATTTAACTACACTTATTGCTCATAAAAATAATGCATCAAAGGAAAGAAAAAGAAAAGATAAGCTATGGTTGAATCATCATTTCTTAGAGAATACACTCTAGTTGACCCATATAATGTGTTGGAAAGATCAATCAAAGAAATGATGAAACTTATGATGGAGTGTATAAGACAAATAGATGAAGAAGAAGGTGCAGAGAAGGCATATATAAATTCCCAAGATGAAGAAATATCTAAGAGTATTCAAATGGTAGATACTCAATCATCCATACATAAACAAAGGTAAAGCTAAAGCAAAGCTTAAAGTTGTTGAAGTTCATGAAGGTAATATACTTAACTCAACTCAACATCTTATAAAAAAATTATATCAACATGACAAATTAATCTCAAGACTGGATAAAAAAGATGGATGAGATGATGGTGTCATAGCCTCCATACAAAATATATTGAATACATAGATAGAATCACCACTTGATGAATCAGTGCATAAAAATAATAAAATTAAAGAAAATGATATTGAATTGGCAGTGAATAAACTAGTGAAGTTAGAAAGAGAATCTGCTCAATATGTGGATAAAAGCAAATAGTAGAGTAGCAGGTTAAAGAAGCGTTAGCTCAATATTGGGGTACTTTATTTTTTCTAAGGGATATACCATGCCTAGAAGAAAAGGACTTAGTCTCAAATCCAAAACAGTTTTTAACGCCTTCTTTTAAAATCTTTATTGGCATAGGTAATCCTAAACAATATATCACACATTTTAGAGCTATCTAATGTAATGTTAGAGGAAGTGATGAGTTACTATTCTAATAGTTTTTCAGTAGTTTATCTGATATTGCATTTGATTTGTATGTTGAACTACCTAATGGTTGGTATGTACCTTCAAAAAATTAGAAATCTTGTTCATCAAAAGATGGGAGCTAAACATCACATCACCATTAGTGATATGGTTGTGGAGAAATGGAAACTAGGTGAGAATATGATATATTATATCCTAATATGGAGAAATTTTAGCATGAGTGAGTCACATATGCAAGAGCATCATGTTATAGAAATTTTTTTGAAAAACATACATGCTCCAGTTGCCTTTCTTTTGAATGGTTTTATAATTAAAACCTTCAAAAAGTTGTTAAGCAAAGCCTCTAAGCTTTAGGAAGAAGTTTATAAGATGTTCACTGGAGTCCTACTCTTCCTTCACAAAGAGGTAGTAGAATGACTCAACGATCTAGAGGGAGAAGTAGAGGATGAAAAAATCAAATATTAAAAGAAAATAAAAAAGAGTATATGCAAATAGAGTTGCCTGTAATACATATTAATTTTGAATATAATTCGGAGGATGAATCATATGTTTTTGAGAAGAACACACAACCTTTAGAACATAACAGTTATACCAAACATCCAAAGTTTGAAAATTTTACATAAGCTGTTGGTGATGATGACAGGGTCCAAATCTCTAGGAAAAATAATTCAAATATATCTACCATATAGTGGTCAAGGAGCTACATGAAAAATATAACCATAATCCCATTATCCCATATTGAGGTAAAAAGGCTAGTAGTAAAAGCCTCTCTTTCTTTAAACCCAGATTATAAAGCAAACACTTTTGCACCCTCTACCAACAAAACCATCAAAACTAATGTAATCCTCAATAATCCATTCATGGATGAAATAATAGAACTACCTTGAATGGTAAACAAATTGTGTAAATAAATTTACTAAGCAAGGTTTGACACCATCAAATTTGACAAGAGGTATAAATGATGATTTTAAAAAAATAAATCTACAAAATAATAAAGAATATCATCCTTTCTTCATAAGTTCCATATTGAACGAGGATGAGACAAATGAAATGGTCAAGTTACTTTTAGAATTCAAAGACTATTTCTCTTAGAGTTATGCAGGAATGCCCAGATTTTTTCTAGAAGTAGCAATTTACAAATTATAAATTCAACCTAACATGGTTCTAATAAAATAATCACCTCAATGGATGTGACTCAAAGTCGAACAACATATTGTAGCCAAAGTCAAGAAGTTAATCAATGCTAGTTTAATCTAGGAGGAAAAATATTTGACTTGGTTAGCTAGTATCATACTAGTAAAGAAATAGAGAAATTAAATTTACATTTGAATCAACTATAGAGATTTAAACAAAAATTATCCGAAAGATGAGTTTTTACTCCCTATACTAGAACTCTTGGTTGATATTGCTTCATCTTATGAAATATTCACTTTTATGAATGGCTCATCTGATTATAATTAGATTCAAAAGCCTCTTAAAGATGAAATGTCTTTTAACTTTTAGAGCACAAATAGGAGTCTACTTTTATAACGTTATTCCTTTCGAATAATATAATACTTATGTGACCAATCAATGAGCAATAATAAGGATTTTTTACTAACTTATCTATCAGCATGTGAAGTGTTATATGGATGATCTAGTCAATAAAGTCTCAAAATAGATGGTAATTTATGTGACCTAAGAATTATTTTTTAAAGATTATGATAGAATAATTTAAAAATGAATCCTTGAAAGTTTTCTTTTAATCTCTCTTCAGTGAAGTTTCTAGGTCTGATAGTTTGGCACCATGAAATTGAAATAAGTCCTAATAAAATTAAAGCAATATTAGAAATGCCACCTCCTAAGAGTCTCACTCACTTGAGATCCTTCCATCTTTGATTGGAATATCTTAGAAGATTCATATCAAACCTCTCAGGAAGATGTCATCTATTTGTAGCTTTAAGAAAGAAAATGTTCGTCTCTAGTGGGACAAAAGTTGTCAAAAAGCTTTTGACAGTATAAAATAGTATTTGATAAATACTCCAATTTTTACTTCTCTTATCCCGAGGAAGACATTAATCTTATATATAGTGGCTTTAAGTCTTACTACCTTAGGTTAATAAGGTAGGAAAATATAATGCACTTTACTATTTAAGTATATAGTAACTTCCAACCAAACCCTCCAATCGAGAAACACTATATAGTCCTAATCTTTGCTGCTTAAAAATTAAGGCATTTTATGTTATCTCATAAGGTAAATTTTATCTCCAGAGTAAATTTTTTGTATTATATGATTACTCTTCCAACATTATCAAGTAGGTTAGATCGATGATCTATGATTCTCTTATAATTAGACATTATATTTATTCCCATGTGTATTGTGAAAGGATAAGATCTTTCAAATTTCTTAACAACACAACCAACTTTAGATGAATGCCAAATAAATGATGAATTACTAAATGAACAACCCATGAAGCTTGAACTAAATAAGAAACCCAACTAGGATTTTTGTTTCGATGGTGCTGCTTCTGGGAAAAAGAATCATCAAGAGATACCTCCCTAAAAAAAGCAAGAATTAGTATAGTATTCATCACTCTAGATAAAGGCTTGATGTATTGCTCCTATCATATGTAAGAAACCTATATAAATAATGAAGTTTAGTATAACGCTTTGATAACCAGATTGGAGTCAACAATTTTAAATAAAATTTAAGAGATCAAAATCCTTAGAGATTTATAAATTATCAACAATTAGGTAGTAGGAATTTATGAACTGCAAATTAAATTCTTATCCCCAACATCAGTATTCAATGATTCTCCTTGATCAAATTTTAAATGTGACTTTGTATCAGATACTATATGGGATGAAATATTTGACATATTCCCTAGCAAAGCTCATTAAAAAGCTGCCCTATTTTGAATAAGATTCACTTTTAATAGAGGTGCAAGGTTGCAAAGCCTTGTCACCCATAGATATTAAATATATCAATAAAAAATTCCTAGCCGAGGTGAAAATTATTCTTGGCGTAGATGATGAAATAGTAGATTATAGAAAACATTTCATCGACTAATTGCATGAAAATAAGCTCTCTCATGATAAATCATTAGCTGATTAAATCAAAAGAATATTTTTTCTTATACTTAAATCAACAACATCTTATATAAAAGGTTATTTGATAAGATGTGATTGTGGATAAATAAATGAGAAGCTCAAAAATTCAAAGAAGAAGTATATGCTGGACTATATGACTCACATGAATATGGACCTAAAATGAAGATAAAAATTAAAAGAAATGTGATATTATTTTCCATCGATGATAGTTTTCTACATGAATATTGAACATCATTATCATTAGTGTCAGGTGGACAGTACGGTTCTTCATCAACCACCAAATATCCTTCATCTAAAAATTACTTCTTGGCCTTTCAAAATTTGGGGTACAAATATCTTCATCCGACTTATCTGCAATTTTCTAGAGGTCACAAATTTACATTAGAAGTGCTAAATTACTTCAAAAAGTGGACCGAAGAAAATCCTTTGAGGAATGTTAAAGCTCATCATGTTCAAAATTACTTCAAAGATAATATCATATATCAATTTTGTATTCCTCATCAAATCATATCAAATTATTATCCTTTATTTAGTAGTACTAAAATAATAAATTTTATTAAATTGCATAACATTGATTGGAGATACTAGACAATCTATTACCCTCAAGTAAATAAATATGCTGAGGCCTTCAATAAAATATTGGTACAAAATTTAAAGAAAATTATAGACAAAAATTAATGTCAATAGAATGAAAAGTAGTTGAGGATTTATGGGAATATCGAACCACTCATGAAACTCCAACTCAGTCTACATGATATGTTCTAGTATTTAAAGCAAATATTTTTTATTTCTTTAGAGGTATAGTTGCCTTCAGGATTGCAGTAAATTATAATATAACTTAAAAAAAAAAATACAAAACTCTGGTTAGAAGTAGGTGAAGGCTTAGAAGAGAAGTAATTTAATTTTAACAAAAGTTGGAGTTATATAAATTAAATTGATTCAAGCGTATGACAAAATTGGTTTGACCAAGAACTTTCCAATAGGAGACTTGGTACTAGTTCTATGAAGACCCATTTTGGGTGATAAATTTGGGAAATCTTGGGAAAGACCATTTGTATTGGAGAAGGTCTACTAAGAGGGATCTAATCATCTATTATATTTTAAAGGAGATAACCCCATGTTGGCTATCAATGGATAATATCTTAAGAGGTACTACAATGGATGATGTATTAAAGGAAATGTTCAATAAATAATGGAAATTTTGAGTTTTAAATTACTTGTGCTGTTGATATCTCATACTGAACTTGGTCCAGATATAAGATTGGGTCCGAAATTTATACTAAAGCTTATAAATTTTAAAATTCCCACTGCTTAATTAAATTTAAATTTAGAGAATGGTGTAAACTCTCTAGCAATATTCTTTCTTTTAGATTTTGATTGTTTAACCATCTTCATCTTTTAAATCTTACTAACCATTTCGATATGTTCAAGTGAGTATCTAAAATTTTCCTCGTTTGTTGTTTTAATATGATCAAGAAAATGTAGGTCCTTTCGAATCATTATCTAGGTTTTTTAATATGGTCAAAAGAACAACTAAATCTTTTTAATTAGACTTGCCATTTTGATATGGTCAAGTAAGTTTCTAAAATTTTTATTTTTCATTGTTTCTATATGGTCATGGGAATACATGATCCTTTTAAACCATTGTCTCAAAATTTCTAATGGGCTAAGTACACATCTAAATTTCTTTAATTATTCTCACCATTTTGATATGGTCAAGATAACCACTATTTATGGCCAGAATTTTTTGCTGGATTCTTATTATTCTTCTAATTTCGTCATTCCACTGAAGCGTGTGATGTCTCTAAATCTTATTCGGATGAATGCTCCTCTAGTGACCAAAGAATGCACTGAACTAAAAATCCAATCGTCACCACTGATTTTTGGTAAAGGCAAGTAAATTCTGGTAGATATCAATGCAAATTCTCCTCTTGGTGTTCGTAGTATTACAAATGTGTAATCATCCTCATCGGACATGAAGCTTTTTGTTAATAGGTTTGCTAATGTAAAACCTATCTCAGTTTCTGAATGTGCTATATTTACTCAGGAGAAAATGAAATGGCTGTTACATCAAATATTTGTGATATTGCTTCTAAGACTGTTCCTTCAAAAGAACCTCAAGTTGGATTTATAGAGATGAGTAAACAACGTTATAGAAATCCTGGTTGAAGAGTCCATACATTAAGGTTAATATGATGAATGTCAAATCCTATTTTTTGGATAATAGTTCTACTGTTAAATTTTTTGAACCTAATGTTCAATCCAATTCGGTGAAGCTTCACTTCTCTATGGTTATAAAAGTTTTTGGTAAATCTATTCCTATCCAAGTAATAGCAGGAGAATTGAGGTGTCAATGGTTGCAATTTGAGAAGTTTCATTTAACTGTTCTTGGCTCGGGTTGGATTCTTTGTTCTTTTTTTACTATAGATTCAATGGAGAGTGTCTTATCCGGGTGTCCTTGGTTCCTGAATGGTCATATTTTTGGACCTGATAGATGGAATCCTTGTTTCAATCTGGATTCACTTAAGGGACTTTCATCTCTGATCTTAATCGAGGTGCCCAATCTCCCCTTATACTATTGGGATGAAATTAATGTGTAGAGAATAGCTTCTATGATTTGTAAACCTCTATTGATTGATGATGACATGTTTTAATGGGGGAGAAGGAAGTTTTCCATAGTTTGCGTCCGAATTGAGCTTGACAAACAACTTCCATTTGGAGTTTGGGTGGAAGGAAAGAATGGAAGATTTTTTTAGAAAGTTGAGTATGAAAAAAAATTCATCCTTTTGTTTCAAATTTGGAAGGATTGGACACGTGTTTTATGCTTGTTATGTGTTTAAGAAGGAAGAAGTCAATAAGGATATGTAGAAAGTGACCGAACAAACCAAAATTGTTGAGAAAGTTGGAGATATTAGCACTATGGAGGATTCTTCTTATGGCCCTTGGTTATTGGTCAATAACAGGAGAAATAGAAGAAGAAGAAATGGTGTCCTAAAGAAAGAATTTGTTCCAAAATCTTGAGGCGTCTGTAAATCACGGGTGGTTAATGTTATACTGAATGGTCTAGGTAAATCTACTACTAATAGAGATGAGGTGGTATCTTTGAATGGGGAGAATGTACTGGATGAATCTAATCAAATTAGTAAGAATATCATTTCTAATACTGATTGGGTTTTAAATGTTAATGGAGATGAGTCTTCAGCTTTCAGGTCTGAAAACATAGAGAATACTATGGAGGCAATTATTCCTGTTATTGGTTTAATTGAAGAAGAGCAACTATTATGCAAGACAACCACTGAGGAACTAAGTAATGTTGTTGGAAAACCTATTCAAGAAAGACTGATTAAGGTTAATGGAAATCCTGCTCAAGGTGTTCCTATGGTGCCTGGTATTAAACTTTGTCCTTCTCCTATTTTAAAATTATCTAAAGAAAATCAATTTGATGTTCTGAATTTAATTTGTGAGGAAGATGTTTTTTTTAAATAAAATTGATGAGTATGCTAGAACGGATGTGGAGGAAGGTGAATTGGTGGAGTCATCGATAGATCATAGTTATAATGCTAAGAAGGAGGGCTTGGATATTTTTAGTAAAGATGATTCTTTGGATACAAAAGGTGATGAATTGGTTTGCTTAGGTAATGTTGTTGCTTAAGGACACAAACCTAAGATGGCTAAAGAGCTTAGGTCTCTTGGGCCTTTGAATTCATCTGCTAGGAAAAGCAAGATGAACATGAACAAGAAAAGGAGTGGGGGTCTTTCCCCCTTCTTGTCAAAATGAGTTTGTTAGCCTTTTGGAACAATAGGGGGCCTAATAAGAGGGAAGCCTCCTTGTACCTGAACAAGTTTGTTAGGAAGTAGGATATTATTTTTTTTGGTATTATTGAGACTAAATTTCATCTATTTATAGAAATGATTTTGATAATTTCATGGGCGTGGGTTGGGATTATCTTATTTTCCAGTCTAGTGGAATGTCTGGAGGTATCCTAGTTTTATATAGGTCTTCTATGACTTCTTTTACTTTGTTGGAAGCTTCTGCTCAATGTGTTGTTGGAGAGATGAAGATTTTTAATAAAGGATTATGTGTGGTTTTGACTGTCTATGGTAGGAGAGACTTGTATGGTAGAAGAGAGTTATGGGATTACTTGGAGTAGTATTCAAGACCAAATATACCATATGTGGTTGGGGGAGATTTCAATTGCATTCTTTCTCAAGATGATAAGAAAGGAGGGAATATGTTCTTTTTCGAAAAGGCCCCTTGGAGATGAAATGTTTTATGAATAAAATTGATCTACATGGCATTGGGATTCTTGGACCTAAGTATACCTGGTGCAATAACAAGAATGGTATACTGCTCGTATTCATGAAAGACTAGATAGATATTTGTTGAATTCCAAGGCATTAGAATTAATTCATCAAGCTTCAGTTAGGTATCTGGCAAGGATTGCTTCAGACCATTGTCCTATTATTTTGAAGGTTTTTATTAAAACAGATTGTAGAAGGAAAATTTTGAGGTTTGAAGATGTTTGGTTGTCCTACCCAACTACAGCTTCGGTGGTGAGCAGATAATGGAGCCAACTAACAAGTGGTGATGCTATGGATATTTTGAACAAAAGTTTTTCAAGGGCATTAAAAGCTTTGTACTATTGGAGAAAATTAAAACATAAGAATTTAGAAGAGTTGAAGGTGAAGATGAAAAGGGAAATTGAAGATCTTCAATTGGAGGAATCAAGATATCAGAGCTTTTCTCAGGATAAACTTCTTCTTCTGAGGTTTAAGATCAATGAATTCAAATGTACACTTGCTTGTTTGAGTACTTGGTGGAGACAAAGGGCAAAGGTTAATTGGATAGGTGAAGGTGATGCAAATTTAAGTTTCTTTCATGCCTTTGCTAATGGTCGCAGGAATGGAAATCATATCAAGCAACTAAGGGATGGCATGGGCTTGCTAGTGGAGGATCCTGAAGTTATCAGGAATATATTCTTGGATTTCTTCAACAAAAAAATGGAGGAATAGAGATTTTTTTTCGTATGTATGGCCACCTAATCTGAATATACTAAGTCAAGGGGATTGTGATATCCTTAGTGCTGATTTTTTACTTGAAGAATTAGATGCTGTGATTAAAGATCTTGGTGATAATGTCTTGCCTGGTGTGGATGGCATCTCTTACTCATTCATTAAATCTTATTGGAAAATGATTGGATCGGATGTTTGGAATGCTATTAGGCTCTTCTTATCTTTGGGTAAGATGTCCTCTAAATGGAAAAAGACTATGGTGGTTCTTATACTTAAAATTAGTACTCCTTTAACTCCTAATTTTTGACCTATTAGTCTTTACCTTTCTATTTATAAGATTGTTGACAAAGTACTTTTAAAAAGATTATTGAAGGCAATTTATTACTTGGTTTCCAATCTCCAAGTGGCTTTTCTTAGGGGGAGAACTTTAGCAAATTATGTTGTTCTTGCACAAGAAATTTTTCATAAGTTCAAATTTTCTAAATCAAAAAAAGGATTGGTTGCTATTAAGGTTGATATGGAACAAGCTTATGATAGCATGGCATGGGATACCCTTAGAAAATTTTGGAATATTTTGTTTTCCCAAAGAAATTTTCAAACCTTTTAATGGAATGTGTGGTAGATCCATTGTTCTGTATTCAAGTCAATGGGGATGGATCTAAGTGGAGCAAGGCTAAAAGTGGTTTTAGACAAGGATATCCACTTTCACCTTATTTGTTCATCTTATGCTCAAAACTTCTTAGTAATGGTTTTTGGTCCAAGGGAACGAAGTTGGGCTTAAACGTTGCTCCTTCGACTCCTAGAATTTCTCATTTTCTTTTTGCTGATGATATTCTTATGTTCTCGAAAGCTAAAATTGGTCAATTGAGGAAAATCAAAAAAACTAATTTTAGACTACTGTCGTTGGACGGGTCAACAAGTGAATGTTCACAAATCTTCAATTCTTTTTGGCAAGTTAGTGGAAAGGAATAGGAGAAGAGCTTTTTCTAGAATCATGTAATTTATTGAAGTAAAAGAAATGCATTACTTGGGTTTCAAGATTACTTTGAGGAGATTAATTGCCTCAGGTTTTTAAATCTTTTGGAAAAATTGGCTTCAAAACTGGAAGTTTGGGGTAACAAGTTTATCTCACTTCTTGGAAAAAATTTTCTTGTTAAATCGATGATTTTATCAATTCCTTTGTTTTATGTTTCTCTATCCCTCACTCCTTTAAGCATTTTAAAAAAAATTTAAGAAGATGTGTAGGGAGTTTTTGTGTAACAAGAAGGATGGAGGTTATGGTTTACATTGTGTTGCTTGAGAGGTGATTTGTAAACCTATCTATGTTGGAGGTAGAGGTATTCACTCGATTGTTTCTATGGTGGGACCTTTAAGAGCAAAGTATGCTTGGAATTTTATTAAGAATCCTGAATATATTCTTAATAAATCACTATATACTAAATATGGCAGTAATATTTGGAGCAATGTGCATAGGCCGAATGCTTCTTTTACTTGGAAGTTATTGCAATGTGGAGAAAATGCTCTTAAACCTTGCAAAAGATGGAGAATTGGATCTGGTTATTCAGTGAATATTCTTAATAATATTTGGATATTAGACAAGAGCTTGGATAAGTGGCCTACTTTCATTATTATAGAGGATATAGATTTTCCTCCTCTGGTGAATTTTATTTCAAATGGATCTTGGAATCTGGACGAGCTAGAAAAGTTCTTTGGAAAATCCTTGATTGAAGTTATTATTCATACCAAGATATATGCAGAGCTAGCTTTTGGAGGATGAGCTAGAATTGATCAGTAGTTTTAATGGTAATTCAATTGCTGCATTATCCTATCATTCGGCCTCAAATTTCTCTATTCCTGTACAGAACTGGAAGTGGTTGAAGTGTCTTAAATTAAATGCAGGTATTGATTGCTTTTTGTGGCATCTTTTGAAAGATGAAATTCCAACTACAAAGTTTTTAATGTATAGGAGATTGGTGAATAATTATTTATGCCCGAGAGGATGTGGGATGGTTGAGGATATAGAGCATGTGGCTGTCAAATATGGTAAGCTAACTCAAGCTATTGCCTTGGTGAATAAATGGGGCATTTGTATTCCAATTTTTTCATCTATGCAGGATTGTTTGGATAGTTTGAGAAGGTTAGCTAAAACGAATCCTTTCATTTCCATTCTATATTGTTCTTTGGGTTTTTTTTTTCATGAAATAGTAAAAATAAGTTGGTACATGATAGACATGAGTTTGGATTGGGAGAAACTATTTCTAATGTTGTTAGCTTTGCATCAATTTCATCTAAATGTAATCTATTTTTGGATCACTGGGTGCTAACTAGCTTTCTAAGTTGACTTCATCTTTTTGGCATCCCCCTCCTCCCGGATGGATTAAGGTTAACATTGATGCAACTTTACTTCATTCTACTGATGCTGGGGTCGGTGGTATCTTCAGAGACCATAGAGGAAGATTTCTGTTGTTTATTGGGTTTAAGTGTTTGCATTGGGATAGTGGTTATTTTGAATTTTTGGCTTTTTGTTCTCTGAAGAAGATAATCAAGGATTGGATGTTGGATGCTAAAGGGATTATTATAGAAGGAGATAATTGAAACATCATCAAGTATCTTCATAATTTGGTTGCAAAACGTGGTTTTTACCCTTTTTTTTTTTTTGATGAAATGCAAATTGCATAAAAAAAACTTGGTTTTTTACCTGCTGAATACAGATTCGAAGACTTTTCTTTTCTTAAAGATTTTTGGGATTTTTTATTTCATTTTTCAAATAGAGATTGTAATAAGTTAGTCGACCTTTGTGCTAACTTGGGTTTAAAAGAAGATTTCTTGTGGGAAGATTTGAATTGTAATAAGGTTCCTCTTATTTTTTTTTCTTTGTTAATGGAGGAAAGTGATAGATTTTCTATCACTTTGTAGTTTGTATTAGGTTCCTTTTATTTTAATGCAATCTGCAGTTTCTCAAAAATAAAAAAAAGTATCTCAAATTTTCCTCTTTCATTATTTTGATATGGTCAAGATAATTTATGCATGATCATTTTAAATCTTTATTCTGCTATTTCAATATGCTAAAGCGAACATCTAAATCTTTTAAATTATACTCACCATTATGTTATGGTCAAGGAGTATCTAAAATTTTGTTATTGATAATTATCCCATTGCAAGCAGATAAAACCTAATGCAAATAAGAATATTTCAAGAGGATTTTCGAGAGAGAAAGCTTCACTTTTTTTGAATTTCTTCGATCCTCATTTCCTGGTTTGTTTGAATGGTTGTGGAGGGTCGCCGATCATCAGCTACTAATGACCAGAACACCTCCATTCCCTACTCTGCAAGGCATCCTAGTGATTTTTTTCTTGGTGGATCCAAAAGCAGGTGTAGTACAAATCAGGATATTATGATCAAACAATGGCCTTTGGTCATAAATGAGGAATGTTTAGCTCCTGTGAATAAGGTTATTTCAGTCATGGGTAAGGGAAAGGAATTAATTGAAGCCTTTGAGAAAAAGGATTCGGTGACACCTTCTTCACCGATTAAGAATCTACTATCTAGATGTTGACCTGTCGTATAAAACAAAATAATAATAATAATAAAATAAAATAATCTGCTCATGTGAATAAGGTTATTTCAGTCATGGTTAAGGGAAAGGAATTAATTGAAGCCTTTGAGAAAAAAGGATTCGGTGACACCTTCTTCACCGATTAAGAAAGCCCACACTAGAATGACAAATGATTCAGAAGCTTCATCATCCATTGGCTTCAAATTGAAGGTTAGTAGATTCTCTAATCCTTCTATTGCTGAAAGTATTATGGAAAAAAAGGGATTTTGAAATTTGAATTTAGATATGAAATGCTTATGGAGAAGGGGATGAAGGTATTGCTGAATACTGACAACAGCAATTTTGGTTTAGTAAATGAGTGGACTAAGAGCCATCATATTAAAGTGAATTTTGTGAATCCGGATCCTGTAGAATCTGTAGATGCAAATGTGGTTAAACTTAATATGGATAAGGTATGTAAGAATGTAAAGTTACTTCAAAAATCACTTTTGGTGAAAGTGTTTGGGAGAGAAATTCCATTTTCTCTTTGTAGCATTGAGCTAAGGAGACAATGGAATAGATTTGGTTCTTTTCATCTAACCTCATTGGGTCTAAATTGGATTTTGTGTTCATTTGAATCTTCTCAAATTATGGAAGAAATTTTGAGTGGTGGTCCTTGGTATGTGGGAGGACATATTTTTGGGATGGATAAATGGACACCTTAATTCTCTCCAATGTCATTAAAAGGGTTATCCTCACTGATTTGGATTAAATTGCCTCATATGCCTTTACATTCTTGGGATGCGGTTAATGTTACGAAGATCGTTTCAAATGTAAGAGTTCCATTATTATTGGATGGAAAAATGTTTAAATGGGGTAGATGTAAATTTGCTAGAGCTTATGTTTGAATTAATCTAGACTCCAAATTATCTCATGGATTTTGGATTGAGGGTTTATATGGAAAATTTTTTCAAAAAGTTGAATATGAGAAAATCTTGTCTATGTGTTTCAAATATGGTAAGATTAAGCCATAAAATTGATAAGTGGCCTAATGTTCTTAATGAAGATAAAATTAAGGTCAACATGGAATCAAAGAATAATAAGAATGAAGGCTTGAATTCTAAAGGAATGGTTTGTGCTGATACAATAGCTTTGGGTCCTTAATACATGTAAATTTTAAGAAAAGTAAAAGAATAAAGAAATTTCAAAATAAGAATTCTGCAGTGAATCCTTTTGTTGGGAGAATATAGAATTATTCTTCTCATGCTCATAACGAATCATCTAATAAGTTTAATGTGCTAGCTTTTGGTTCTGAAGTTGTCACTAGTAAGGAAGTAGAAAAAGGTAATATTCCAGGTCAAGTTGAGCAGGTCAATTTGCAAGCTACAAATACAATTTTTCAATGAATGATTTCGGAGGACATAATTTATGGTTCAAAATTGCAAAATTCTTCTGATGCTAAACCAGTAGAAGATGGAGAGATTGTTCAAAAAATAGTAAACATTGATGTTGATTCAAAAGGAATTGATGTGTCAATCCATCAAACAGAGCTCTTTGAGAATGAAGTTGTAGAAGTTATCAAAGACAAAAATTCTGGAGAAGATCTTGCTGGCGTGGATGTTGAAGATATTGATAAAAATGTTCAAGATTATGAAAAATTATAGTCTGTTTTATCTGCTTCTTTGGCTGTTAAAGATAATGTGAATGATAAGGAATGCTTGATTGAGGATGGAAAATTTTATTTTCCACCTAAATATGTTCATCATAAGAAGAAGTCAAATAAATATTTGAATTCTTTTGGGAAAATCAAAGGTAGCCTTATAGGAAGGAAATTGGGAATTCTTGGTGAAAGCAAAGGTGGATCTTCACCATTCAAATCATAACTGAGGTTATGAAGGGTGATAATGGGAGGTATCAAAATAGATGGGATAAAGTCTCGGAGGAGATTAGATATCTTCAGACGGATATGGTAAGTTATTCCAGTGATGGTGTAATCTTTAAATGGGAGTTCTTACTTTATAAAACTTTGGAGAATTTTGATTGGTGCATTAAAACTCAAGGCATGGTTTATATGAATATGGTGAAGTTTGTGAAGATCCAGTGTTCCCCAAAGCCTGAAGGATCTTGCTGGCATGTTTTTGTTTCTTTATTTTATTAGTTATTATTTTCGTTTTCATTTTAGTTTTAAATTAAGCATGAGTGAGTATTTGGAAGATGGGGATAGAATAGTGAAATTTAAGAATCTTTCTACTCTATTTTTTACTTAATCCAGAATTCTGTGATACTAATCATTTTTTTGGTTGTTTTATTTTTAGTATCCCCTCTACCTAAATTGGTTTAAAATAAGGAGTAGAGGATCTTATTTTCTTTATGACATTTCATATCTTTCAAATATTCTTCTTGTTCTTGATTTTCTGTTTAATAAGGCTTCCTAAATTTTAAAGAATTTTCGTTAGGTTATTCCAGTTCTAGTTTGTAACAGTTTTGTTTTCTTTTATTTAATGCAATTTGCATCTTCTCAAAAAAAAAAAAGTGTCTAAAATTTTCCCCTTTCTCACTTTTTATACGCTCAAGTGAATGCAGGATCCTTTTAAACCTTTATCATTATATTTTGATATAATCACGGGGATAACAAAATCAATTAAATAACTTTCTTGCTTGTTTCCACTTTATCAACAAAAATTGTGATTTTATTCTTTAAAAATAAATTATTATTTAAATTAAATCTGCCCATTTAGTATCCCTTCTTCTGAAGTATTCATCACATAAATATAATCATATTTAATTGATTTCCTCGATCAACACACATATATTTTACTTTTCCAAGTTCATCACACCGATTGGGGGTCCATTTGATATCTCATTTTTAGATGAGGTCATGTAGATTTTAAAACCTTTAATTCATCACTTTGAATTAGCTTTGATGACTAGTCAGATAGCCAAGACTTAGCCATTGAAATCAAAGCTCCATAAATTAAATCCAAAGACATTTCAATCAATTCAAAACCTTTATTTACAATCAACATACCTAGTGCATTGTACCCTAGAAAACATTGGCCTATTGACTTCAAACATTATTGAAACATATCCAATAGGAGCTTCATATTTTAAATCTATCAAAACTAATTCCCCAAGATAGTGAATGACCAAGTTGACCCAATTAGGCTAGCTCAACCTAGCACAATTGATTAAACCCCTATATTGATCCATTTCTTCTCTAGACTTCACCAAATCATTCATAGCTCCTTGTGGATTTAACATGTTATGTCAACTAGCCTCAATTAATGGTTGGCTATGTCAACTTTACCTAAATCTAATCAAACCAAATTTCTAGGAGTCAAACCACTACATAGAATTAAGTAAATCTCTCCAATCTTTCAAACTCACTCTAATTGATGAAGCATTACCATTCATACATAATACACTCTCTGTCCAGTACATCCTTAGAGCTCTAGAAATTTCTTTTTTTCTTCCTTGGAACTCCTTTACATTTTCCAAGTATTTTTTTGGGTCTGTTTAAAATTGCCACTAACAATATATGGGGCAAACAAAGACACCATCCATCCCAAGCTTTTGAACTTCTTCCCTACTTCCCCTCTAGTCCCAACCCCTTCTACAAAGTTTCTTTATAAGCTTTAAGAGAAATAACTAGACATCAAACGTCCTCTGAAATCAATTCTGTAGAGAGAAAATCATCAGTCCTAATTCCAGTTCTAGGTTTTAAAACTACATGCATCATTCACTGTATGAAACTCCTATACTTCATACCATGAGTGCTTATCACCCCAAGGACCTCTGCCTAAAATTTGGTGCCCAATCATACATTATAAAAGAAGCTTAAAATAAATTATAAGAATAAGATTTTGAGATATTCAATGAGGAATATAAAATTTGGATCGACCATTATGTGTTTATTTGCACGAATGATCATGATTCCATTGCATCATGCACTCTTATCAAACTACTTTGACCCTCAATCGGATTATGCACTCAAATGACTTCATCAAAGTCTTTCATTCCAAATGCACTCAATCCAATAGTTCAATCCCTTGCATGTATGGATAAGTGACTAACAACTACCATCCATGCGTTCTTATTGATTTGCACTGTGCAGAAAACTCCTGCCTTTATCACAACCACCTTGAATCCTCTTAAATTAATTATTAATGCATTTAAAATAACCAAAACTTCTAAAAATTCTAGTAAATAAATAATCATCCATTTTATGCATGTTGATACTCTATGGATTCATGATGAAGAAATCTATATTTTTTAAAAAATAACAATTTATGAGTAGTTGAAGAGTAATTCAACTTTGAACACCTACTATTTTTTATTGATTACTATTTATACACTCATACAAATAAGCTCAAACTTGATTAAGTATAACTGGAGTTGTTCTCTATATCCTCTAACTTTTTTAGGCATGTTTGGTGCACACTCTACCCACATTTAAATTTTTAAATGTATAGGTTTTATTTTGACCAAAACTTTTGAAAATTTATTATGTCCAATCCAAAGAGCATTAAGCCTTCATTTAATTATGGATTGTTTCCTTACAAGCACATGTAAAATACACTTAATTTCAAACCAATTTGAGTTATATAGACAACTAAGAAAAATAAATTAGGGTTATATCTACCTAACTTAGAAATTTTCTAGGAAATTCATCCTATATCAAATAGTGATGAAACTTAACCTAACTCAATTAGTTACATGATGAACTAGGGATGTCAATTTTTGACACGACACGAAACACGACCCGAAAAAATCCGGGTTCGGGTCAACCTAAACCCGAAACGGTGACATTTCAGAATGATTGGTTAATTAAGAACCCAACCTAAGTTCCTTATATAAAGAAGAAATTTAATAAATAATTAATATTCAAATTTAAATAATAAATAATTATAAAATAAATAAAAATTATAAAACTTTAAATTTAATTTAATCATTTAAATTAAGTCAAATTGAATAATCGATCACATTAAATCTAATTCAATTTAGTTAAATAAATTCAATTAAAATAACTAAATATTAATTCATTAATAAATACCGAAACTAAATTCAAAGTCTTGATTCCTAAAGGACGGTATTATTGCATTAAATTCATAAGGCTTAGGATGTGAGGATAAACACTTCAAAGAAATTTGAAGTTATTAATTAGCATATTCTTTAAAATAACTATTTTTAAATCATAAATTAAAACATTAAATAATATTAAAAGTACTATATGCAATCATTTTATCTTATATTAAAAAATAATGCAATGTAATTAAGACTTATAATATGGTAGTCAGTGGCTTCTGCACTTTAAAATAATATGTTAACATGGTTCTTTAAAATTTAAACTAACATAACTAAAATAAATAAAACACTTTAAAACTTAATTAATAAAATATTAAATCACTAAAACTTAAACTTAAATTATGGCACCCTTTCACCAGTAATAAATAAACTAATTCAAATAAAAATAACTTTAACATAATCTCTTAAGAACTATCCAAGCTGCACAAACATTTTCACACACTTTAGATGGCTTACTAGGACAATTCACTCTAGTTTAGGCCAGTTTGATGATTGCTTTGGTTTTCTACGGATGCCTTGCTAGGGGGATATCCTTTGTATGTTTTTTTTTTTAAATTTTATGTACTCTAGATGTCATACTCATTTATATTATACACTTTTGCTGCAAAGTGCACTCTATTATAGTAATTGCATATAGGTTGCATTACTGTTTTATATAAACATATGCTTCCTACTTATAAAAAAGAGTTTGAATAATGTAATTAGGCTCAAATATAAATTGTAAAGGTTAAATTGGAATGTGAAGTGTCTAGATTGTATATCTAAATCTAGTTGAATAAAGGTAAAGAGTTGAAAAAGATATAAAGGTGGTTACTTAAATATAAATTACTCGACCCAAATTTTTATATGGCTCAGCTAATAATTGTACAACCTAATAAAGCTTTTTAAATCAAAGAGATTCCAAAAATAACTTTCATTGATGACGATCTATTACTATTAACCACTGAACATAATAATATATTTTATATTTTTATAAATGTGGACTACTTTTAACTTTCTCTTGTTCTTATGGATCCAAGTACATTGATCAGCATAATGTTCATTAAAAGTTGCTTATTCAAATGTGGATACTCATAAACTCAATTTTGATAAAATAATGTTGTTAGGATTTAATGAAATTGGAATTATAGTATTGGGCTCATTACACTTCTCTTAGAAATAGGAGATTTAAAAATAAAAGCTACATTTAACATCATAGACTCAGACGCTTCTTTTAATCCTCTCCTAGGTAGACCCTTGCTCTAAGAACATAGAATGGTCCCTTCCTTTCTTAATCAGTGTATCAAATATTCAAGAGATGGTGTTGAGCACTGTATCAAGGTAGATTTTCAACCATTATCAATTCATGAATTTCAAATATGTGAAGATGCCACCTGTAATGTCCTTAAAAATAAAGCAGCCTTTGTTAGATACTTTAAATTGGCTAAATAAGATGATAATGGAATGTTAAAAAGAAAATGTGCAGTTAAAAATAAAATTTTAAAAAGATCCTCATTTATAAAACTTAGATAAAAACTAGGTCACGGAGAAATGCCAATAACCATATAATAGCACCATAAAATAGAAATATAAGGAAAGGAAAATAGTAACATTGAACCACAAAAATGTCCAGAGGAAGCTCAAACTCCACCAGTCAAATGACCCATGACAACACATAAAACCACCAGACTGCTAATAATTAAGATAACCCAAAACAAACAGAGAATCAAACACCAGCTGGAAGAAAAGAACCCAACCAAACTAAGAGCAAACAAAGAAGCAACCCAGCTGAAACTCCAAAATATGAAATAATAGCGCCCAACAACACCACAATTAACAAAAACACCATCAAACACTATCCTAACAATAAAGAGAGTCGTAGAAAACTGAAAGAAACTAAAGCCAATTCAACACAAATAAACCAACAGCATATTCCACACCCCCTCACAGGGCAGCCAAGAAATGGACAAGAGAGAAAAAACCAAAAATAATAAGAAAAAAGAAAGCAGACAGAAAATCAACTTAAGATCTAATAAAAAGTAACCCAACAGCATAAGTCCTAGATAACTGAAATATAACATAAGAAAGCAGCCATGGTATAACTCAAAACCAACAAACCCAACCACCTTAAGAAATAACATAATGAAAACTACTCTTATCCGAATTTAAGTGACCCCTAACATAAAGAAGTAAATTATAGCTGAATAAATCTACCATGGAATGCAACCCACAGCCCCACCTGGCTATGGCCTTAGCACAAGCATTCCCCTCCACTTCAATAATAGAAAAAGAAAAGTTAAGTATGTTCAAAAAATTCATAATTTCCCTTTTCATGTAAAACATATCAGGAGAACAACTCTTATCATTCCTTAAGATGAACGATTGATAACAATACGAAGAATAAACCTCCAACATATTATTAATGCAGTCAAGAGACAAACACAACTATAAACCATAGAGAATAGAAAAAGTGGTAGTAGTATTAACATCACAATTATAACGGGACCAGCAAAACTCAAAATGCAATTGCCTTTGGAGTCTTTGATGACACCACCACAACCTGCCATAGTTTTAGTGTTAACAACATCCACTTTTAACTTAAAAAAGTTACTGAGAGATTTTAACCAAATGATACTTCTGGGGACATTATGACAAATATCTCCGTCCAGCTTAATCCCAAAATCCACCATAGCAATGAGATGATTTTTGAAATTCTTAGCACAAAGTAACTTAAAAGAAAAAGGTCCCCAATTTTATCCTTAACATTTGGAATAATCCTATTTTGATTTATAGCCACAACAATAAAATGAGAATTATTTCTATCCAACGATAAAAACCAAAAGGATAAGAGAGGGAATAACATTCCTGATATGACCTTTAGAATTAACAAAAAAACAGTTAAGTAAAGATTTAATGGAGATATTATCATAAAAGCAGTTTAAGTGTAAAATATCCTCAAAATAAGTCCATGCCTTACCAGCACAAGAACTAAGGACAAAGACATGATGTATATTGTCCATATGATAGCTATATTGGCATTTATAAGGAAGAATGAAACCACGTTTAATCAAATTGTCATATGTAAGGATAGACTTATGTAAAATTTGCCACACGAAAAATAGAAATAGTAGAAGGAAAACTTCTATGCCATATCATTTTGAAAATCTTAGAAACCTCATGCTTAGCTCTAAAGGAATGCCAAGCTTCCTTTAAACTAAAGTTACCATCTTTAATTAAGGCACAAAGCTGAACATTAAGAGAATTCATGTTTAAAGGGATTTAAAAAATTTGTTGAATAATAAAATTAGGTAACACATTAGAAAGCTTCTCAACATCCCAACCATTATCATTGAAAACATAATTAACCTTCACTGAAGCATTAAAGGTAATATTAATAATAGAATCTATGGGTTGTCCTCCCATCCAATGATCTTGCCAAAAGAAAGTATTACCACCACCAAGGCCCCAACAGAAAGAAGGTTCAACCGCCCATTCCACTTTGCAAAGATGATGCCAAACTTTAGAATTACCTTTATTAAAGTAACACATGGTATGATGCTTCCCCCCCCCCCCCCCCCAATACTTAGCGTTAATAATTAGCCCAAAGGCTCTGATTACCGAAGGAAATTATAACTATAACTTAAAGGAAAAAGATAAGCCAAATCCTACAATGACTTACAACCCAAAACCCCTTCCTAATAAGAGCCATAACATTTATTCTAGGAGGACCAATGGATTTTACAACTTTTTTTTTTTTTTGAGAAAATGCAAAGTTGCATTAAAATTAAAAGAAAAAACAACCTAATTCAAACTAGGAAATAGGAAACTAAAAGATCCTTGATGAAAAGAATCCTTATTGAAAGAAATTTTGCTATCATTGAACCTATTAATTTGAAATGAAACCCACTGTTTCCTATTTTGAAACCGTTGAGATGCAGGGGATACCAATAATGATACCAATAATTTGAAACAACCCGAAGGTTGATTAGTATCCCAGAGTTCCCATCCGGTTAAAGAATAGAATTCAGTAATGATCCCATAATCAAATATAGTATGTTTAAAAAACAAAAATGCCAAAAGAAAAAAAAATAGCTATAAAGTGAAATCACTAGACGGACAAGAGGGGGGTGAATTGTGAAATTTTTTTGACACTAATTAAAACCTAAGCAGGAGTTCTAATTTTTTGATGCTTTTAAAATTTTAACATGAAAAAATTTAGACAACTTTTCTTTCACAAATTTTTCCAAGCAAATATTATGAAATAAAATGCACGCAATAATAAAAAGACGATAAGGAAAAAAGCACACCGAAATTTTTATAGTGGTTCGGTCAAACCATGACCTACGTCCACTCCCCGGAGTCCTCCGCTCCGGGTATTTCACTACAAGCAATAGCTCTCCTTTTTCCCCCCTTGGCAAGGCAAAGAAGCCCTTATAATACTCCCACCAACCCGGCGTGGCGGAGTGCCAAACTATGTTTTCACCCTCCTGGCGACGGCAGAGAACCTTCTCATTTTTCTCTCTCTTGGAGAAGGCAGAGTACCTCGAGGTCACGGATGTAGAAGAGCCTTTCCCTTGAAGATCCTCCCACAAATTCTTCTAGGGCCACAGAAGGAACAAGATGCAGCAAGTTCGGAGCAACCGTGTGATCTCCCTCACACCTCTTCTCCCTCACAACACTCACCTTCTCCTCCCTCTCTCAAACCCTAAAGAACTTCTCAAGAGATCTCTCCCTCAGAATCCCTCTCTAACCACGTTCTCCTCTCTATGATTCACACATTCAAAACATTATAATTTTGATACCTAAAAACAGGCTCCAAAATCCCTGAAATCTCAAAGTAGCCGTTATGATCGTACAGTACGGTTTCTAATCGTACAGTATGATATGTATAAACAGACTTCATCCTGGTACGAAGCGGTATGAACAGTTTAAAAACATTTGTACAGTACGATTTTAAATCATACGGTACGATCCCCAACAATACTGTTCGTACAGGATGATGGCCGGGACGATCAAATGTCGTCTCTGTTCATCGTATAGTATGATGGACATCGTACAGTACGATGAGACAAAAACCAAGAGATCGTCCAGGATGATCCCTGGACTATGTTCATCGTATTGTACGAATTGGTTCGTACAGTACGATGTTCAAATTATAATTAAACCTGGATTTCTTGCACTAATCACGGGTTAAATTAAGTAAGTATTTAAAATAAATCGTACCGTACGAACGACATAAAATAACTTACTTAAGTTAAAATGACGGTTAGGGTTTTGGATTTGAACATCTCGTACAGTACGATTTACATTCATACGGTACGATCTATCCACAAAATCGTCCTACAAAGCTCTGATCGTACGGTACGAAATAACATCGTACAATACGATCTACAGAAAAAGAAAAACTCTAAATTTTTCATTTAAAAATACTCTCCCCCTGTGTGTGTGCATGGTTACTCAGACTTTATGCATTTTGTGGACAGACTCAAGAAAGTAAAAATAAAATAAATACCAAAATACATTGTCAGACTCATACTCCTAATCTACCCATTCTTAAGTCTTCCTGTCGTCCTGAGTATCTTGTGATCTTCCTGAAATGTTAGTACTCACGGACAATAGCAAATAAAATAATATTCAATGAATAGATAATTCAAACAATAATATTTGTTATCATCAAAATCTCAAACTCGGGGTTATGGATTGTAACATAAAAAAAAAATCAAAAGAAAATTACAAAAAAGATAAGATGTTCTCAAAATACCTATAAAAACCAATGATAGATATTTTAGAAGTCTTTTCCAAATACTAATTCTGTAATAACAAGCAAAATAAATGGAAAATTCTTTGATTAGAATTTCCGTCTTCATGTCTCTAACGGCTTTGTAAATTGAGATGAGAAAATTGGGTATCATATTACTGAAAGGTTTTGGGAAGAACTCTTCAAATCATTCTTCACTTTGTGATCAGCAATCCTCCTCCTATTTTAATTTTTCACTGGTCCTAGCCCTTGTAGTTCTTTGAATAGCTTGGGTCTAGAACCGAATAGCTCCAATGAAGTACTTTTATTATCCTTTAATAAAATAGTTTTATTGAATTTCAAACTGATTGTAGAAGGAGATATGGAATTAGAAAAGCCATCTCTTAGATTATCATTATAAGAAGACAATCCCAAAATATTATCAGCTTTAGAAGGAGTCAAAATCGTGACCTTCTCCTTTTTAATCTTCTCCATAACAACCTCCATCGTTTGTGGAACTTGAAAATTCAAATTCTCAGCAATCTTAGGAGTATTCGTTAGAATAACAGAATTTTGTCCAGATGGATTTTTTGGGGATAAATCCGGCTGAAGCTCCTCAATAGCCTTATATGCCTCCATGCTTGGTGGGATTTCAAAATTTGAATTTTGAGATCCCGAATTTTCAACACTGTTATTTTGAACTCCGGTACAAACTTCCTCATATATTGGAATAACCAAATCAACTTCAGTAATTTCATCTCTAATTTTTGGAATCAATGAACCAGCTTGATTGTTTTCAGTATTTGTATTTTGAGCTATATCTGGCTCAACCAACAAGTTTGAATTATGGCTAACAGCACCTTCTTCTCTTCTCTTAATTTCAGCATTTTTTTCAGCTGTCTTCAATGTATGGCATTCTGAATTTGATCCACCATAGCTCCAACAAACTGGTTGGAATTCTGAACCATGTTTTAAATGAGAATCCCTCTTAACAATTTTAATATTTCTTTTGGATTTGAATTTAACGTGCATCCAAGGTCTGTAAGACCTATCTTCAACTAGTAAAGGATCTTTGGGAACTTCCTTGCCAATTAAATCTGGGTTTTGAAAACCATTTGGACATACCACATCTCTATGTCCAATTCTTC